>NW_016813672.1:1819864-1834946 GCF_001698545.2 Rhinopithecus bieti
CTTAATGATTGCCATTCTAACTGGTGTGAGATGGTATCTCATTGTGGTTTTGATTTGCATTTCTCTGATGGCCAGTGATGATGAGCATTTTTTCATGTGTCTGTTGGCTGTATGAATGTCTTCTTTTGAGAAATGTCTGTTCATATCCTTTGCCCACTTTTTGATGGGGTTGTTTGTTTTTTTCTTGTATATTTGTTTGAGTTCTTTGTAGATTCTGCATATTAGCCCTTTGTCAGCATTCTTAGTGACCCATTTAGAAATGTTTGCTTCTCATCCTTGACGTTTTAGATGGACTAGAATTTCTGACTTCTCCGTGAGGGAACAAACACAACCAGTGTTTCAGTAAATGTAAGTTTATGACTATACCTGGTTAGCTCTTCAAGCTAACAGGCAGGGGGATCTGCCAATAGGCTGACAGGGATAATTGACCCTGATTATCACAAGGCACGTGACAAAATGTGACTGAGCTTAAGGATTTTGAAAAGACCATTTTGGTGCTTCTGTGGCCAGTGTTAAACTTGGGTAGAAGCACCCTTATGCAAAAGAAGTTCTGGCCAAGGGTATTGAAAATTCTCTGTTGTTTTAAGCCTTTTGTTTTTTTATTTTATTTAGAAATTGTTACAGGCCAGTCTCTTGAAAAATCAGATACAGGTCAGAGTGGAAAAAACGTGAAGCACCAGTGGACCATGCAAAGAGTAAATTGTACAAATGTTATTAGTGCCCTCCTGACAGCCCTTCAGTAGTTATTTCTACATACAGAAAGCTGTTTGCTGCAACTCTCTGCCTGTAAGGTACTTTTTGTCTTTCCAGGAAAGCTTGTTTCTCCATAACTCAATGTAATTTTGGTAAAATAGTCTACTCCCCAGTCACAAGGTTAAGTTCATTATTCTCCTACAATGAGTGAATTATTCTTAGCAGAAAGATTGATCCACGGATAGGCCAAGACACATAACCCAAATATAAAAGTTTTCTTTTGTATCCAACTTTAAATATTCCTTGAATTAACCAAAGATCAATTTAATATTATTGCAGAGAAATCTATGAACCCAGCCATAGTTGATATTTAGAATCTTTTTCTGCTCAGTACGTCAGTTTCTATCAGGCTTTTACCAGCACCACCCCACCCATCTCATATGGTTATGGCTAGCCTCTGAATGACAGCAGTGGGCATAGGACTGGGAGTTAATTCCATCATGGTATTCCAATATTTTATCTTTAGTAATTGGTTCAAATGGTAATCACATAAACTAATATGGGCCAATTACAGCTTCCACCAAGATTTCAAATGTAGATGCTGGAGAGACAAGGTATCACTGCCTTGTGGATTGTAGGCTGTAAGCACCAAGACCTGAGTAAGCTTCTTTGAGATCTTGCCAACTAAGGCATGAAAGAATGAGGCCATCAGGAGGAGAAATACAAACACAAATAGAACCACAAGATGGATAAGCTGATAGTATTGTTTAAACTTCTGGATTTAGTCAGGCTTAAATGCCAACATCTCCACCTGTGGACTTTATAGCTGTATGAGCCAATAAATTACTTTTTACTTAAAACTAAATAAATAAACAAAACAGATTCTTCCTCCTAAATGCATGATATTAGGCCTCAGCAGAAGGAGGGAGATATAGAGATGGAGGATGGAGAGTGTGGCAGTCTTGAGGATGATAGCATGCTTTAATAATTTGAAATTTTATGTGTATAGAAAATAACAACTCGTTTTTTCTAATTTGTTTTAGTTTTGTTTCTGTTAGTTATAACTGGAAAATAACAATGATCCTACATTTTAAATTGATTAAAAAACAAACGTAAAGTAGACACACCTCCTTCAAATAATTTGCTCTCATTCTGTTCTACACAAACCACTACATGACTGTGAGGTTTTGTAGCATTCACATTTGAAATATCCTGTGGTTGTTTTATGTTTTGTTGTCATTTTGTATATTTTGCTTTCCCACTTAAATTGTAAGCACCACAGAAAGCCCTACATCCTTGAATATAATCCAGGTTATTAGAAAAGAGTGCTAGAAATATTGACTAGATGTCCCCCAATGTAACTGTAAATGAACAAATAAATATTCTGGTTTATGTATCAGCTTCTTGTGAATTTGGTGTCAATAAACTCCAAAGTCTGGGCACCCTGTTTATAAATTTGAGTTTGTGGACTGGCAGACATGAAGACAAGGTCCCTAGTGTTTCAAAGACAATGCCATCCTTCGAGACTCAGTCTGATTATTATCATTATTTATAATAGTTTACAATTAGATATTTAAGAAACATACTTTTAGAACTTGTATTTCTTTCCCATTATTAAACTTGGGCTTTAGTGGCTGCATATTTGAGCAATGGTCAGGACCTACTCATATCATCTATAGAAGTAGAAAAAGCTGGTGAACATTAAGGAAAATTATTATAATCTTCTGATATATTTCTCAATATTACAGCAGAATTGGAAATAGGAATAGACTCATAGCAAAACTCACCTTCATGATTATTGTAATATAGGCTGATGTTCTTTATAGAAGAACTTGTCTCACGAAAACAGCAAGCCAGAAAAAAATAAATTGTTTAGGGAATAGGAATTTTCTGTATAAATGTTGCTTTAATTTAAAAAAAAGTGCGTAGCATGTATACCCTATATTTTTACTGCCAAATTATTCTAATCAATTAAACTAAATCTAGAAGAGTTTTCCCATTTACTAGTGCAAAGCAATAATAAGAAAGCAATAAAATGACTTTAACCCTTTACAGGCACTATTTGAATTAAACACTTAGTTTTCTTTTACAAAATAATCATTTTGTTTACCAAAAATACCATTTGTATTTTTGTATTCCAGATGTATAATAGAGTAGTAGATAGTAACTTGAAAAATAGTATCTACTAGGTGGGGCACGGTGGCTCACACCTGTAATCCTAGCACTTTGGGAGGCTGAGGTGGGCAGATCACGAGGTCAGGAGATGGAGACCATCCTGGCTAACACGGTGAAACCCCATCTCTACTAAAAATACAAAAAATTACCCGGGCGTCGTGGCGGGCGCCTGTCGTCCCAGCTACTTGAGAGGCTGAGGCAGGAGAATGGCTTGAACCTGAGAGGCAGAGTTTGCAGTGAGCCCAGATCGCNGAAAAATAGTATCTACCATTATACTAACTTGAAAATAGACATTTTGTTTATATTTAAAATTCTTATTTAAAATAAACCGCCATGAGACCCAGGTTTTTACAAAATAGACTGAAAGTTTCTGTATATTTTAGATTTCTAGTATTATTGGTTTCAGTGTCTCATCTAAACAGATATAAATAGGCATTTTAGAGAGAAGTCAGGGATGTTTTTGACCTCTAGTTCCCATTTTTTCAAGTTAATGCTAATGCAGTCATCATAACACATAGACCCAGCACTGTATGATTGATAAGTCTCAAGTAAGGGCTATATTAAAAACATATATTTTTATCTCTCTCTAATTCTGCACAAAATGATTCCCTGTGGTGGCAAAATTTACCCACTTGACTTCTTGGCTTAAAAATAATATTCAGCAGTGGGCCTAACAATGAATTCCAAACTATTAATATATTTAAGCAGACTTAACAAACATGTGCTGCCAATAATCACTCAAGATAATAGCCAACTTGATTATATGCTAACACTTACGATGTAAAATAAAAAGTATATCAAATACATTTAAAACTATTATGCAAAAAAGGTTTAATTATTTACCATTGAACTCAGAAACATGACTTATAGTTGTTTAACACTTCAGCATCTTTATTAATTGATCTCTATATTACCCAATGCTCATCATTCTTTTCTTAGAAATTCATAATAACCATTTCCCACTTAAAGGAGGAAGATTGTATATAACCTGAAGGCATGTTGGAAATTGTCATATCAGATGTTATTGGGTGTGTGTATTTTAGAGCACAATTTAAGGATAGTGTAAATGCTACCATAAATGGATTTATGATTTCCACTTAGCGATTTCAACCACCACTTTATTGTATAATCAGGATTTATCGTGCTACTCTATATTCAGTTCTCCTACCTTCCAGGTATAAGGGAGTTACACACTCTCAGCTCCCTTGCTGTTAGACAGAGATATAACATGAAATGGACCAGCAGATTGTGAGCGAAAGTAGAATGGGTCATTCTGGCCTGAAGCATTTTCATCTCTTCTTCTGCCATGGCAATGATGAAATTGGATGTTAATATGGAGGTTGCAGGAGATCAAAGCCCTCATGAATTATTGAGCCCTTGCTTGGGGTGCAGATACCTTAGAGAATCTCTCTCACCCACAGTGACCATAGCTTAAGCAATAAATAAATTTTGATTATGTTAAGTCACTGAGATTCTGATGTATGCAACTGCAGTATAGCCTGAGAATCCTGGCTTATGCCAGAATTTTATCTCCCCATATTCACGTTGCAAATGAACTGAGAATTTAGAGAATCACTCAGTAAGTGTAAGGGGATCCCAAATACACTGGAGTCCACTTAGAAAGTGGACACAGAGATGGTACCATTGAGGAAGACTGTGTAATACTGTTCTTTGGAAGTAAAAATGAAAAGGGAAAATGTTGATTTTCTCACGTTTGTTCAGTATTGACTCACAACTACCTTCAGTATCCTGGAATCATTCATAAAGTATATAACTCAAAATTCTTGTTTAAAATGATTAATATTAGTTATAATAACTAAGATTTGAAGGAGTTTCTGCAATATCAAGTGTAATAACCCTGCTGAGAATTGTTACATAGTGTCTATTTTGGAGCAAAACAGAACTGTATTTTCTCTTCATATATGAGATTTTGCTTTTATGAAATATGGAAAAGTTTTAGAATGTGCATATATATGGGAAGTAGATATCAGTTTATTTTAAAATATGTATAATACATGTCCTTTTTATTATAGCTGGGACTTTTATCGTGTTGGTTTTACCTGGAATAAAGTAAATCATAAGACTGGGCAAAGTTCAAAATGATCCAGAGTAAAAGAAATAGTACTTTCTTTGTGTCAACTTCAGGCAAGGCAAGTAGAGAAGATCAAAGAACTGCTTTAATGATTCACTAAAGCTGAAGTTCAAATAAAACCACAGTAGCAGCCAAAATACCTGGAAATGCAAAAAATTCCGAGCAAGGCATATGCCTTTCTGAGAAAAGGTCCAGGAAGAACATAAATCTGCGAGGGAGATTGTCTGATAGCACCATTGTCAGCAACTAGCGACTCTGAATGAGACAGAAGCAAGGTCAGGGTTTAAATAAATGGTTGTACAATAGCCACAGTAGGCTTTTTTTCAAGTCCTAGTTCTATTGTCATTTTGGGCTAAATCTTGACTTTGAGAGCTATCTTCTCAATTGTAGAATGAAGAACTGGCCTTCAAGATATTTTCCATAGAAAATATTTTATTCTGCTTCGTATTTATGGCAGTGCTAAGGACCAGCCTCAGTTATAGATTCTGTTCTGTTTTATGTAATTAATCTACTTCAAGATGTTCTGAGAAAGCATGTTCTGACACAAAGCTGAATAAGAGAGTCCCTGCCCTCAAGTGGCTCACATGTCAAAAGCCATGCAAAACTCAGCACCAGATATCATGGTGAAGATCTAGACTTGATATTGCATTTGTCGACTGACATACTTGCTGTCTAAAAAAAAAAAAAAAAAAAAAAAAAAAAAAAAAAATTACTACGCATCATTGTCTAGGGTGATAGGCCTTTTCTACTCACTCATGATCTAAAGAACAGATGCACTTTAATGGATTTAGTGCCCAAATAAGCACTTTTTTTCCCAAGCACTTAATGCCCAAATGAGTAGATCTTTTAAAATGCAACTAATAAAAGCAGATAACCCTCACAGTACTCTTGCACCACCAAGTTTGTTTAGGGAGTGGAGTAGAACCTAAATAGTGCAGCAAATTAATTGGAGGCAGAAGTCCTTGCTTCTAAGCTCTAGTTAATAATAATAATTAAACTTAATGACTACCTGCTTGACCTTAGTCAACTCCAGTGTTTAGGACCTCAGGTCTTTCCTCATTTATAAAATAAAGAGATGTGGTCATTGGACATGATGATCATTAAGGTCTTATGAGTTTAACAACTTCATTATTTCCAAAGCAGCATTACACATTAGACAAAAAATAGCATGACAACTTATTGAAATTGAGAAGAATTTAGTAAAAGTACCTTTGTTTCTTTTTAACAATAATTACTTATCTGGATGTTTAAAAGTACCAAATGAAAATAAGAATAAATTTCAAGCTTTAATTTAGTGAAATGTGGAAATTACAGAAATTAGGAAAACAGTAAAATATACTCATAGGATTACAAATTTATAATGGAGGGATAAAATCCTATTTTATACCCTTGGGGTTCTCTTCTAGTTGATATGTATTTATCTATGCACATGGCACAGACAAATCACAGTAAATAATATTACTCTTAAAAGGTTTTTGCTCAGTCATAAAATACATACAGTGAAAAATTTCCTCCCTTACAGGCAAGCATTCAAAAATAGAATTATTTTCTGCACTTTTGTGGAGGAGGAAAAAATAAATTAAAGTATAAATGTTACCTACTATAAGACAAAATGCAGAGGTTTACCAAGAAGGGTTAACTTATAGACATCAAAACATTTAATATTTTTATTAGGACTTCATCCCCAAATCTTTGGGATCATTTTTCATATAACTAGAGAGCAAATAAATATAATTAGTTAGAATACAAAATATCAGGCCGGGCGCGGTGGCTCAAGCCTGTAATCCCAGCACTTTGGGAGGCCAAGGCGGGTGGATCACGAGGTCAGGAGATCGAGACCATCCTGGCTAACACGGTGAAACCCCGTCTCTACTAAAAAATACAAAAAAAAAATAGCTGGGCGAGGTAGCGGGCGCCTGTAGTCCCAGCTACTTGGGAGGCTGAGGCAGGAGAATGGCGTAAACCCGGGAGGCAGAGCTTGCAGTGAGCGAGATCTGCGCCACTGCACTCCAGCCTGGGTGACAGAGCGAGGACTCCGTCTCAAAAAAAAAAAAAAAAAAAAAAAAAAGAATACAAAATATCAAAGTTGATGCATATAGTATGAATATAGTTAAAAAATACAAATCAAATCTCATAAATGGATACAGAAAGTGGAAGTCATCTTTATTGCCCTGTGCTGAAGGTAATTACCATAAATTTGGCACTATAGCGGTGAACTTGAAAATGAAAGTTCCTTTCTTTCAAATAAAATACTTCATTTGTCTAAAGATGATATAAAATGCTTTATATTTAAGCTAGAGGAGATAATATGGTTTCTATTGCTCTAAGAAACGATGTGACATTACTGACTAGCATCTTGTATATTGCCTGATTATATTGAAATAACCAGGAAATACTGACTTTCAAAATGTTGCACAGAATAATAGGACACTGACTAGCTTCTGAATTTTAATGTTTTTTCTGCTGATCTGAGCCCCATTTCTGCACATTGCTACCAACCCTTACTGCCTTACAGTGACAATTAGAGTCATCTATAAATATGGCTGATTTTCCAAGGAACTATTATTGACCTTACTTTGTAGATTTTATCGTATGCACCAGTTTGAGGTTGGGGTTATAAGATTTGACATGACTTTATATTTAAGAAATTTTGAGACCTTTCAAAATAAAATGTACTAAAAAATTGCAAGTTCTTTTTATCCTCACTCTAGGAGGAGTTGATAGGAGACATCACTAACTTTTTTCCTGGGGAGAAATTGTTCATCCCTCTGGGCACTCTGAACAGGTAGATGTATTAGATCACCTACAGTCTAGTCCACTAACTGCATTAGGGAATGTCAGCATGAGATGATTTTCAGAAGGACTTTCTCCAGAGACTTAGAATAGAGGAAATGACATTGCCTTTGAGAGACAGACTAAGGAAGCAAGACTTAGTGCATGAAAGTAGATATATGCAAAATAAGTGTGCAAATGAACTATTTATAAGTAATTTATAATGATTAAGATAGATACTTTGTATTAAAAATTGTATTGTAATACACACTATACATATGTATGCATGTGTGTTTATATGTGTATGGATCTATACACACACACACACACACACACACACACACACACACATATATCCTCTCTCTTTTACTGGCTAGAAACTTGAGGCTCAAAGAATTCAAGGTCTTTTACAAGCCTCCACAGTTAATAAGTGACAGATCTGTATTTCAGGACATCATCAAATTCTGCTATCTGGGCTGCTAATCTCAGTAGAGGATATATGCCAATGAGTAGGAAAATTTATTGGTTATTGAAGCCCAGATATTGCACAAGTTTTGAAAACAGATCTGGATTGAACTTGGACCAGCCATAAATTAACTGAGTAGTCTTACAAGGGAAAATAGTGGTTCCAGATAATTAGTGCACTGCCTGGCACTCACAATAAATAGAAAAAAATTTGGAGGTACTGAAGGCTTCCAAACACTCTCATAGGGAAAAAGAAGCCTTTGCCTATGATATACAAGTTTTTATATTCCTCTGGGTATATACTCAGTAATGGGATTGCATGAATGTTCCTTGCTGCACTATTCACAATACCAAAGACATGGAATCAACCCAAATGCCCATCAATGACAGATTAGATAAAACAAACATGGTACGTATAGACCATGGAATACCATGCAGCCATAAAAAAGAATGATACTGGCTGGGTGCGGTGGCTCACGCCTGTAATCCCAGCACTTTGGGAGGCCAAGATGGGCAGATCATGAAGTCAAGACATTAAGACCAACGTGGCCAACATGGTGAAACCCCATCTCTACTAAAATTACAAAAATTAGCCGGGCATGGTGGTGCACGTCTGTAGTTCCAGCTACTTGGGAGGCTGAGGCAGGAGAATCACTTATACCAGGGAGGCAGAGGTAGCAGTGAGCTGAGACTGTGCCACTGCACTGCAATCTGGCAACAGAACACTTCTGTGGGAGCATGGATGAAGTTGGAAGCTATTATCCTTAGCAAGCCAATGCAGAAACAGAAAATCAAATACCACATGTTCTCACTTATAAGTGGGAGCTAAATGATAGGAACTTAAGAGCACAAAGAAGGAAACAACAGACACTGGGGTCTACTTGAGGTGGGAGGTTGGGAGGAGGGAGAGGAGCACAAAAGATAGGTACTGGGTGATGAAATAATACGTACAACAAACCTCTGTGACACAAGTTTACCCATTATAACAAACCCTCATGTGTACCCCCAAACCAAAAATAAAAGTAAAAAAAAAAATGAAATTTGAATTTTTTCCTTTGGTTACACAAAAGACAAAACACAACTATTTGATTGTGAAAGCACATGGATCAACTTATGTTATCCCAATATCCTCAAGATGTGAATCAATTCAATATCCCATGACTCTGACTTTGCTATCTCCAAACAGGCTTCTAATTTTAATTGGCTGCTTGTATAGTTGTACCTATGGGAAAAGGTTATGATGTTCATATTTACATAAGCATACGAGCCCGCATGAGAGTTATTTTTCTTTCTTCGCCTTTTTTTTTTTTTTTCTTTTCTTTTTTTGAGACAGATTCTTGCTCTGTTGCCCAGGCTGGAGTGCAGTGGCACGATCTCGGCTCACTGCAAACTCTGCCTCCCTGGTGATACTCCTGACTCAGCCTCCTGAGTAGCTGGGATTACAACACGCCTGGCTAATTTTTGTATTTTTAGTAGAGACGGGGTTTCACCATGTTTGTCAGGCTGGTGTTGAACTCCTGACCTCGTGATCTGCCCACCTTGGCCTCCCAAAGGTGAGATTACAGGTGTGAGTCAGTGCACCGGCTGAGAGTTATTTTTTCATTGCAAATATGGTAATTAATTTGGTGTTTACGTATCAGTGTTTTGAGCCTGACTAAAGAAGAGTGAGGGGGTTCTTTGAGAAGCAAGCTCTCCTTACTTAGGATACTGTCCAAAGTAGGATTCTCAGCTTTGTCATGATGAGGAATGCCACCCAGTGGGATTCCTTGAGGAAGAGCCAGCCTTCTTTTGCCCACATATTTTCTCTGCAGCCTTACCTCCATTCTCATGTGCCAGCCGTCCTGAAGGGCTTGTTGGGCAGCTCTACCTCAGTCCTGGCTCATCACATGCACTACTTCTATTTGCAATGGCCTTCCATCCATTCCTCAATTCTGGATTTCTCCTTCAGCTTGTGAACACATCCCATGCATTGTCTCCTCCAAGATAATGTCTTAAACCTCTTATTCGGGCTAAATAGCCTCATCCCATGTGATTTCAGTCACTTTGCGCATAGAGCTATTACAGCAGTTGCCAGCTACCATTATATTTAAGCATCTGACAGCATTGTCAGCTCCTTCAACAGATACTCACTTATTTCTCCTTTTGTCATTTAGTTGGTGACCTCAAATAATTGCTCCTATATTATTAATTTAAATCCCCTAGATCCTGGCATAAAATTTTAGACATCTTGCTCATAGCAGAATCCCTAGGACCCGGCAATTTATTGAATTATTAATAAATATTTATTCAATAAATAAAAGATGACATTTATGGTTGTAACAAAATATTAATGAGTATTTTTAAAATTCATAACCCTTTGTTCAACGTGGTCAGCATTCTCTGTCCTGAGTTATTATTAGAACAAAATACTATTTAAATATATTGCTTCTTACAGCCCTTCCCTAGTGAAAAGCAACGCATTCATTTTTTAAAACAATGAAACATATGCAAGTCTTTTGCAGAGTTATAACAAAATCAACATCACTGAATGATAGAAGTGGAAAATCAGAACTGAATACAGGGACAGCAGATTAAACAAAAATATGACAAGATGCCCAGATAAATCTCAATTTATGGCAACAGAAATGGACTGACAATTAGATTCTTGAATCACATCTTTGAGTAGATCTGTTTTTCTTTCTCATGTGTATCTCAGTGGCATGTGGGAGAAGGTGTGAATAGTTTGGTTTGCACTCTCTGGAGTGAGACTGCTCAATTATTTAGGAGGTCTGTCATGAAGTAATTGTTTGTAAATGCAGAGAACACAAATGAGTGTGTTGTGAGCATATGTAAATGCAAATGTGGATAAAAGGCATTGCTAATATCTACAGAAGGGAAAATAATTAGCAAATTCATAAGGGTCACTCGTAATTCTAATGTTAAGACTAATCCTTTGTTTCTGTTAAGATATTCCCCTAATGCATTTACGATGCATATTCCCTGGTAAATGACAATGTGCTTGAATTTATAATGCAGTTAAGGAAGTAGGTGAACATTGTAAATGTTGGGAGGACTTCCAAGTAGCAGAGGATATTTGGAGGCCGCCTTTGTTGCTCATACATGGTTGAATGGTGCCTCAGAGCTCACTGTCCTGGCTACTGCTGCTCAGGCTTTTTCTCATAATATTATTCAAATATTGCGGTGGCCAGTGTTGTGAGAACCTTACAATGTGGGCTGACTCAACTCAAAATTGTCATCTCAGTTCAGAAATTTCTAACATACACTTCAAGCTTTTCTGCCAGGTGAATATCATGTGATGGGCCACTGCTCAGTGCTCCCGAGCCCCATCTCTGAAAGGAAAGGCATCTGGCTGCCAAGGTGGTCTTAACAATTCCATTTTATTGCCCCTTCCCTTTCTATATCTGTTGGCCTCCAAGAGGTTTTCTCTGGTGAATTTGTAGGAACATGTCACATAGACTTTTGGGATTTTTAGGAAGCTGAGCAAGTCAGATTTTAAAGTTCACAGGTTTCAGCTATCTACTTAAAAAAATATTAGCCTTCGCTGCCAACCTTTCTCACACAGAACACTTAGTGCCTGTGTAAACATCTGCCACACACATTATGATGTCATTGATTAGCTGTCCATCATGTTCCATGCATTGTGCTAAGCTATGTATACAAATGACCTTTCCTAACCCAGATGACTGAGCTTGTGGTGGATACTGTTATTATTCCCATTTTATATATGTGAAAACACACTTACAGATACTAAGACAGTAGCTCCCAGTGAGTTGGCATTTTTGAGATTTGGATCTAGGCTACTTGATTCAAGATCCTAGTGTCTAAATGATCATGCTATAAGATTCCTTTTATTTAGTCCACTCACCACTATGAATGTTTTCACATGATGCTTATTTGTTACATAATTTGCACAATTTGGAGACAGGCTCAATCATTGATGTAATTGGCTCATATACAAAGTTGGCGATTTTTTAAAGAAATAGTTTTATGTATAAAATGTGATTTTTTTCTACTTCTTCGTTTCATGCTGTGATTGTTGGCTACCTTACATAAATATACACAGACACATGCCAACTATTTTTTGGAGGAATAAAAGCTAGCTGTAAATCATCATTAATTTATGCTTACATCATTTTTCCTTTCTTCCTGAATATATCAATGTTTATTTCCTAAAAACAAGAACATTATTTTACGGAGTCACTGTATGGTTACCAAAATCAGCAAATGTTATATGGATACAATATTATCATCTAAATCTATAGTCTACGTTCTGATTTTTCCAATTTTCTTAATAATGTTGTTAATGCCTGTTTTTTCCTGAATTCAGGATCACACGTTTAGATATTGGTATGGGTTTGCTGTTTCCCCATCCAAATCTCGTCTTGAATTGTAAAGCCTATAATTCTCACGGGTTGTGGGAGGGACCCAGTGGGTGATAACTGAATCGTGGAGGTGGCTTCTCCCATACTGTTCTCCTGGTAGTGAATAAGTCTCATGAGATCTGATGATTTTATAAGGGATTTCTCCTTTGACTTAGCTCTCATTCTTTCTTGTCTGCCACCATATAAGACATGCCTTTTGCCTTACACCATGATTGTGAGGCCTCCTTAGCCATGTGGCACTGTGAGTCCATTAAACCTTTCTTGCTTTATAAATTACCAGATGTTGGATATGTCTTTACCAGCACTGTGAAAACAGACCAGTGCAGATATGATGTTTCATTGGTCTCCTTTAATCTAGTCTAGTTCCTCTGCTTTTTTGTCTTCATTGACCTTGACATGTTTGAAGAGTACAGGCGAGCTTACTTGTTAAACTTTTTTCAATTTGAGTTTGTTCCATGTTTCCTTGTTATTAGAATTAGGCTGTGCATTTTCAGCAGGAATAACACTGAAGTGACATTATGTCCTGTTCAGAGCATCATATCATCAAGCACATGATACTGGTCTGTTACAATATTGGTGATGTTAATATTGATCATGATATCAGATGATCTGTTTTCTACTGTAAAGTTTACTATTTTTCACTATGATATTAAGTAGTTTGTGGAGAGATATTTTAAACTATGTAAATATCCTTTTCCTCATCAGATTTTCATCCAATAGTTTTAATATCCATTTATGTTTTTTCAACTCCATCATTCTAATGAGGATTACTTAGAATTCTACTGTAAGAAATAGCTTTGTCTTCAACATTTCTTTATTCTTTTATTTTTTATATCAGTATGTGCTTTTATGATTCTTTGTTTGTTAAATTCTTTACTACCACACTTTTTCTCAATGCTCAAATTGTCCTAGAATTGAACAGTAGCAGACCCTTCAAACTGATTTGTTTATTTTCCATGCTTCTCTGTGGTTCTTGGAGCATTTTCTTACTTTTTTTTTCTTTTGCGTGTATATGATTTTTTTCCTCAGGTAACAGAAAATGAATAATAATGGGAAATATCAATACAAGTTCTGAAAATTACTTTATTCTACTGGGTCTTTCTAATTTACCTCCTCTGGAAATAGTTCTTTTTTATAGTTCTCTTGATGTTCTACTTCATGACACTGATAGGCAGGCTGTTCAGCATCATTCTGTCATACCTGGACTCCCATCCCCACACTCTCAGTACTTATTTTCTTTTCAGGATTTCTGCTACACCATCAGCTCCATATTTTAATTGCAGTACAATCTCTGGGCCCACAGAAGAATATTTCTTATGCCAGTGTTATGATTCAAATTTTTTTTGTCCTCACACTGGGAACAATGGATTGCACTCTACTGGTGGTGATGTCCAGGACTGTGATACAGCTGGACACAGACACTTGCCTTATACTGTCATTATGACTGTGGCTTTTTGGGTGAGTAGCTTTACCAACTCAGCATTTGATTCCTTTTTTACCTTCTGGGTAGCCCTGTGTAGACGTCACGAATATGCTTACACCTTTATATTTACGTCATTGTTAGTATAAAGATGGTTCATTAACAGAAAGAAACAGTCTATGTTCTCACTGAGTCATGCAGCTTTATTAACATTATCTTTTCCATTATAAAATGACTTTGCCTCCAGGAGACTGAAAAGAACATATTAAGAAAAGCGCAGCATTGGAGAATCTGACAACATGTCATCTTGTTCAATTAAACCAAGTATCAAAACATTCATTTTATGAGACTATTTTAGGAAATTCATAATTAAGAATGAGGTTAAATTATGAGGGGCAAAACAAATAAAATAAAATAATATTAACTTAAGTAAAACAAAAGCTTATTTATCTCCCTCATAAAAAGAATTTCAAAGATAGGTGGTCTGAAAGATAAGCCACTGAAGGTGCCTTGTACCAGGTTCCTTTTAACTTATCTTGGCCTTGACTTCCCCAAAATAGATCAAGATTCTGCTTGACCTCCATCCTTCACACTCATTCAGCATAAAGAAGGTCAAACCCTTCTTTGTTTTCCTTTTCTTTTCTTTCTTTTTTTTTTTTTTTTTTGAGAAGTAGTCTCTCTCTGTCACCCAGGCTGGAGTGCAATGGTACAATAGCAACTCACTGCCACCTCTGCCTCCCGGGTTCAAGTGATTCTTTGCCTTAGCCTCCCTAATAGCTGGGACTACAGGCACCAACCATCATGCCTGGCTATTTTTTTTTAATATATAATTTTTAGTAGAGATAGGGTTTCACTATGTTGACCAGGATGGTCTCGATCTCTTGACGTTGTGATCCCCCTGCTTCAGCCTCCCAAAGCGCTGGGATTACAGGTGTGAGCCACTGCGTCTGGCCAAAAAGGTCAAACTCTTCTTTTGAAAGATTCGTCCCTGTAGTTCTATGAGGAACAAATTTTATATATTTTTAAATTTTATATATTTATATGTAACATAAATTTAAATATAAAATATTCAATACATTTAAA
>NW_016813672.1:1835377-1841488 GCF_001698545.2 Rhinopithecus bieti
TTATTATATATATATTATATATATATACACACACACAGAGATAGAGAGAGAGAGTATAAGGCATTGGCTCACACTATTATGAAGGCTGGGAAGTACCAAGAACTGCGGCTCAAAATACGTGGGAACAAGGACAGCCAAAAGTGTAAGTGTCAGTCTGAATCTGAAGGCAAGAGAGTACTGATGCCCCAGTTCAAAGACCATGAGACAGAGAGAGTGAATTCTTTGCTGCCCAGACTTTTGTTCTATCCAGACCTTTAACAGATGGGATGAGCTTTGCTCACATTGGTGGAGGACCGGGGCAGTATCAATCACTTTACTCAGTCTACAGGTTCAGATGTTAATCTCAGTCATCCAGAAACACCCTCACAGACATGTCCAGAATCATGTTTAATCGAATATCTGTTCACTTCGTGACCCCATCAAATGGAAACATAAGAGTAATTGTCACAAGGCCCTTCTCTTTAAAGTCTATTGATCCCAACTTAGTGACAAACAAGGATGGTGAATTTACCACATATCCTGGAAAGCCATATGCCTACATAAAAATCAGAACTTCTATTGTTATAGAAAAATTAGAGAACAGATATTGACGCTCGTTTAATAATATTTGCCTCTGAAGAGAACTGACACTGATGAGTGAAAAAGGAGCTTCCAGGAAATAAAGTGGAATAAGCTCCCTGAAATATGGAAAATAATGTTTACATCATTTATAAGAATTATTATTTTCAACATTTGTTGATATTATGATTTGGTGAAAATTATTACATAGATATTTTCTTTTTCATTCCAGTATATTTTTTTGAAAATTTCTGTTGTCCTTTGAGATATTTAATATGTATGCTTTACCATTTTTAATGTATAATAAAACTTTAGATGTCTCATGTCAGGAATTGAATTTTGAATATTCCAGTGTAATTTCCCATAGAGTATGCATACACATACAAACCATTTAAACTGTATATTTCAAATACTGAGTTTTCACTGCTACTTGGTGGTTTCAAATATTTTTAGAGAATATCTTTTGGTTTCTTAGCTTGAAGAATGAGGATGTGGCTCTTTTTCACATTCCTGCACTACCATATACACTCACACACATGCACACAAGAAGAGCTGATGAATTACTTTATGTATTTGACTACAAAGAAACCAGTGTGTGTGTGTACATGTGTGTGTTTGAAACATGTCTCCTGAAATCTTTACTCCTCTTGTTCCAGTCTAAACTGGATTTTTCTCTAGTCTCCTCTTTACACCCTTTTGTTTTAAATGCCCTGATTCCTGGGTCCTTCCTAAATTTATTTCTTCATTTTTTATGAAATATATACTTCAACAATGTTCTATAGTTACTCTACAACACAGAAGAAAGGTGCACAGAGAAAGTTAATTTGATCCCTTGCATGTTTGAAAATATCTTTATCTTTGCATTTAGTTTGCAGTGAGATTCATAGACTTCCAGGAGAGAAAAGACTTTCCCTCAGAAATTGAATCCATTGTCCAGTTCTTTTTTAGCTTCCAGTGTTGCTTGTTAGAAATAAGAAGTCATTTTTATTCCTTTGTATGTGATCCTTTAAGCCTTTTGTATGTAACCCATTTTTTTTTTCCTTTCCAGATGCTCTTAGGACTTTTCCCCAATGTCCTGAAATTGTATAAGGATGAAGAGTAGTTATGAGTATTGATGAATTTGAGCCACATTGTAGATACTCAGTGGGCCCTTTTTTTGTGGAAAATCTTATCATTCTACTCTGGAAAAATTTCTTAAGTGATGCTTTCATAATATCCTCCCCATCATTGTCTCTCTCAGTGGAACTCATTAGTTGGCCTTTTAGACTGAGCTTTTGTTGTTGTTATTGTTAACTTTTTAGAATTCTATTATTTTAAAATCATTTTCTCTTTTTTACCTGCAAAATTTTCCATTCATTGTTTTCAACATTTCAATCATTTATTTTATTTTGTCAAAAAAGTCACATTTCTAAAATTCATATTCTCTGAATACTCTCATATCATAGATGTAATATAGTATTTTGGCTTTGTAGATGAGAATTATAATTTTATATGAGGGGCTTTATTCCCCATATGATCTCCGATGTTTTATTTGTTCATTTTTCTATCTTTGGATTTTCATGTGCATTTTTTTGTATTTTGTTTTTAAGGAGGTTCTCAAATATCTGGTGATCCTTGGCTGTCCAATCGAAATAAGAAGTAGGCCCTAACATTCTAGTAGGAAGATTTATGTATGTGGTAATGGCTTGTTTAGTCATAAATTTGTATTTAGGTAGGGTACAAGTTTTTTTTAACATTTATTTTAGGTTTGGGGTACATGTGCAGGATTGTTACGTAGGTAAACTTCATGTTGTGGGGAATTCGTAGTTCTCTATTCTACAGGGCAGTTTCCTCAGAAAGAAATCCTCCGGTCATCTGCCAACAACAGAAAAGCATAGAGGCCAGAGTAGTGGGACGCAGGCAGCCATTGGGGCAAGAGGACCTCCATTCACTGCACTCTCAATCACCTGGTTCCATGTGTCCAGGGGGGTGCCTCATCTTTGACCTTAGCTAGTCCAGATGTCTGCAATTCACAGTCTCTGTAATTCAACAACTTCAGAGAATAATCCTTTTTTTTTTTTTTTTTTTTTCCTGCAGAGCTCAAGAAAGGACAATTGACTAGTTTGTTGGACTTGGGGAGAACATCAGGGCAGCTATCTGCTCCTAAAGACAATTTCAATAAATCTTTTGTTTTCTGTCCCACTTCACACTCTGGCTTTCAGAGGTAATTTGCATCTCCAATTTTTGACACTTTCCATGGTTCTGTACCATAAATCATGATTTTTTAGAATTGTCATTACCCAAGCAGTCATGTTCTGGATTTTTCATGTATACACTCAGTTACTATTCATCCATATGCTTTCTATATTCCAAAAGTAACATTTTATGTACTAAAATCTGCTTCAATTGATTTTTTTTGCTTATATATCTTCAAAAATAACTTAATGTCACTTTAGTTGGGTTTCCAGAGAGACTAGAAATGCCTGTTGCCAATTCACCATTTATGAAATCGAAAATCTTCACTTAGTTTCCAATAATATATTTTATATTTGTTGTATTCTGTTAAAAGTGCTCTTGTGAAGTCACCAATAACCACTCTTGTGCCAGAAACAATGTAATCCTTCCAATGACATTAATCTTGATGTCACTTAAAAAATCACAAATCACTTAAAAAATGTTACTCCCTGACCTCTCTGTCTTTAAGAACCTCCTATTCTCTTATCTTTTTTTTAAGTCTCAGATTGTTCTCAATCTCCTTGTGTTCTAGTATTCTTGCCTTCCGATCAGTCTTGGTGTCTACTGAGATTCTGATTTTATTCAATCCTAATCTTATCCTACATAATGAGTCATTCTATTTCTCTGATTATTTTCACTACCAATTGCATCATGGTGACCCATAAATCTGAATCTCCATCCCTGACTGAATTCCTGATCTTCAGACACATATGCCCCTCTTATGTGCAGATATTTCAATCCTGCAAACATCTTAATTTGGATGTGCTAAAATAATCTCAAAGTAAAGCTAATAACAAACTCACCATCACCTACAGCATGCATGTTTTTTTCTCGTGGGTGTCGCAACTTAGTAGATGACTGTACTCATTAATTCAAGTATTTCAGAAAAGGAAATTAATCAAGAGTTTCCCCTTTCTCTCTTATTTATCATGTCCACCAGATTATTTACAACTTAATTTTTGATTTATTTCAGATTTTACTTCCCACTTGAGCCTATTACTTCAGCTCTGCCTTTTAGGTTTATCTGATATTATCTCTTTCTCTTTGAACCCGCCTCAATTAATGCTTTCAGAATGAACTAAGATTTAAATTGGGGAATTTAATTGTTCTCGCATAAATGCTTTAGTGCTAACTACTACTTTTACTTTAAAGGCCACACTTCTTAGAGTAGAATGCAAGAGCCATCATTACTAGCCATTATTTCCCAAAATACACTCATCTCCCCAAATTCTTCCAACTTAACCCCAGTGGATAAAAACATACTTGTAGATTTCTGTAAACTTGATACTGTTTTATATTTCAGTGGGTGTATTTTTATACCTTATTTTTTTAAACCTTTTGGATATTTTTTCAACTTTAAATTCAGGGGTACATGCGCAGGTTTGTTACCTGTGTGTATTGCATGATGTTGAGGTTTGGGTTGAGAATGATTCCATCAACCAAGTTCGGTATTATATTGGCTGTGGGTTTGTCATAGATGGCTATTATTTGAGGTATGATCCTTTCATGCCTAGTTTCTTGAGTGTTTTTGTCATGAAAGGATGTTGAATTTTATCAAAAGCTTTCCATGTCTATTGAGATGATCATATCATTTTTGTTTTTAATTCTGTTGATGTGGTGGATTATATTTATTGATTTGCATATGTTGAACCAACTTGCATCCCAGAAATGAAGCTGACTTGATCATGGTACAATAACTTTTTGATGTGCTATTGGATTCAGCTTGTTAGGATTTTATTGAGGATTTTTACACCTACATTTATTACAGATATTGGCCTGTAATTTTCCTTTTTCACTACGTCTTTGCCAGGTTTTGTTATCAGTGTGATGCTGGCTGGCTTCACAGAATAAATTAGGGAAAAAAATTGTCTTCCTTGATTTTTTGGAAGAATTTCAGTAGAGTTGATACCAGCTTTTCTTTGTAATCTGGTAGAATTTAGCTGTGACAGACGGGCAAGGTGGCTCATGCTTGTAATCACAGCACTTTGGGAGGTTTAGATCAGCCTATCACTTGAGGCCTGGTGTTCGAGACTAGCCCAGTCAACATGGCAAAACCCCATCTCTAATAAAAGTATAAAAATGATTCAGGTGTGATGGTGCATGCCTGAAATCCCAGCTACTCGGGAGGCTGAGGCAGGAGAATCTCTTGGACCTGGGTTGCAGTGAGCTGAGATTGCTGCCACTGGTAGCCAGGGTAACAGAGCAAGACTCTGTCTTAAATAAATAAATAAATAAATAAGTAAAATTTGGCTGTGAATTCATTTGGTTTGGAGCTTTTTTTTTTTTTTTTTGGCTGGTAGTTTTTATTTTGTTAGTGATTTAATTTCAGAACTTGATACTGGTCTGTTTAGGGTTGCAATGCCTTCCTTATTCAATCTTGGAAGATGGTGTGTTTCTAGGAATTTATCCATTTCCTCTAGACTTTCTAGTTTGTGCGTATAGAAGTGTTCGTAATAGTCCCTGAAATTTTTTCTGTTTCTCTGAGGTTAGTTATAATGTCACTTATTAGTTTTAATGTCACCTTGTTGTTTCTGATTGTACTTATTTGGATTTTCTTTTTTTCTTTGTTAATATAGCTAGCAGTCTAATGATCTGTTCATCCTTTCAAACAACCAACTTTGGGTTTTGTTGACTCTTTGCATGGACTTTATGGTCTCAATTTCATTTAGCTCTGCTCTGATTTTAGTTATTTCTTTTCTTCTGATAGCTTTGGAGTTAATTTGTCCTTTTATTTCTAGTTCTTCTAGGGGTGAATTTAGGTCCTTTATTTGAGATCTTTCTGACTTTGTGAGGTAGGTGTTTACCACTATGAACTTTCCTCTTTTTTTTTTTGAGGCGGAGTCTCGCTCTGTCGCCCGGACTGCTGGAGTGCAGTGCAGTGGCCAGATCTCAGCTCACTGCAAGCTCCGCCTCCTGGGTTTATGCCATTCTCCTGCCTCAGCCTCCTGAGTAGCTGGGACTACAGGCACCCGCCACCTCGCCTGGCTAGTTTTTTTTTAGTAGAGATGGGGTTTCACCATGTTAGCCAGGATGATCTCGTTCTCCTGACCTCGTGATCCGCCCGTCTCGGCCTCCCAAAGTGCTGGGATTACAGGCTTGAGCCACCGCGCCCGGCCGAACTTTCCTCTTAACACTGCTTTTACTGCATCCCAGGGATTTTGGTATGTTGTGTCTTTGTTTTTATGCATTTCAAAGTTGTTTTTTTTTCTTTTCTGCCTTAATTTTATTTCCTGTAATCCCAGCATTTTGGGAGGCTGAGGCGGGTGGATCACTTGAGATCAGGAGTTTAAGATCGGCCTGGCCAATATGACGAAACCTTGTCTCTACTAAAAATACAAA
>NW_016813672.1:1841970-1871970 GCF_001698545.2 Rhinopithecus bieti
GACCGGCCTGGCCAATATGACGAAACCTTGTCTCTACTAAAATACAAAAGCTGAGGCAGAAGAATCACTGAAACCTGGGAGATGGAGGCTGCAGTGGGCTGAGATCGTGCCACTGCACTTTAAAAAAAAGGGAGAAAAAAAAGAAAAGAAAAAAAAAAACGTTTATTTTCCTTTATTTTTGTTTGATTAGGTTTGCTTAAAAGACCAGTTTTCAAGCTCTAAAATTATTTCATATACTTGATTGACTCCATTGATAAAGCCTTTAATTGTATTTTGAAATTCAAGATGTTTATCTTTTCCTTCACTTGCTGGATTACTTTAGAAGAGTCTTTGTGTGTGTTGACTTTCAAACTTGTTTGGGATCTCATTGAATTTCCTTGCAGCCCATGCTTTGAATTCTTTATTTGTCATTTCTGAGTTTCCATTTTGGTTAGGGACTATTGCTGGAGAGCAAGTGAAGTCCTTTGATGGTGTCACTACATTCAGATGTTTTGTGATGCCAGAATTTTTGCACTGGTTCCTTCTCATCTGCAGATGCTTATACTTCTAATTTTTTAAAATTATTTTTTGTTTGGGTAAGAGTTTTCTTTTTCTTTCTTACTCTATAATATTATTTTTTCTATTTGTCTTCTCCTTCCTCAGGGGGTACTACTGTACAGAATGCTGGGTAGGGTCTTTTGGCTTTGCTTCTATAGCTGTATGTATTTCTTTTGGCAGGTTTTATATTGGTCTATGCAGACTGACCTACAAGCCACTAGATCACACTTATGTGTAAAAGCTAGCTATAGCCACTGTGGTTGGGTATATACTTGATCCATGTTTAGTGCCAGAAGCTTTCTGTTGCTTCAGGCAGTGGGCTGATTCATAGGATGCACAGTGGTCTGAGTATCCTGCTCAGCTCTGGAGAGGTAGGAGACATGATAGGAAATGCCCAAACTGGGCATTTCCACCTACAGGTATCCCCATGGCTGGCACAAGAACAAACACAAAGGGAGAATCCAGTGAGTGGCCACCAATGCCCAAGTTGTGCCCAAGCATGCAGCTGGAGAAGTGGGGCATATCAGGCTGCTGAGCCAGGGATGCAGTTGTTCTGAATGACTGGAGATCTGCCTAGGTGTGTAGCAGAGAGCCCCCATCCCCCCTACACACACACACACACACACACACACACACACACACACACACACACATACCCTAGGACTTCTGCAAAGGAAAGGTGGGGTACCTCAGGTTTCTGATCCAGGAGAGCTGGTGCTCTGAATACCTGGAGATCTGCATGGATGTGGAGCAAAGAGGATCTTTCCACACTATAATCAATGCCTAGGAAGGGTGGGGTATCTCTGGCTGCTGAACTAGATGAGTGGGTTCTCTGGATGCTTGGAGATTTGTCTAGGCATGAAGCAGAGAGGACTCCCCTGTACCAGGATATCATCACACAAAGGGTGGGTCATCTCAAGCTGCTGATCCAGACAATCTGGTGCTCTGAGTGCCTGGAAATCTTCCCCCATATGGAGTGTAGAGACCCCTACTGTATCACGATCTATGCCTAGGAAGAATGCAGTGGATCAGGCTGCTTAACTAGACAAGCAGATCCTCTGAATGCCTTGGAATATGACTGGAGGTGAAACAGAGGTAGCCTCCTTGCACTTTTTTTAAATATATTTTTAATTCTCTGGTAATCTCCTCCTATTTTTCTTGATCAAACTATCTTCCATTTATTGTTATTGATTCAATTTAGCTTCTAGCAGTAGAATGTCTTTCCCAGTCTTCCCAGGATGGAATTATTGGTCTTTCCTTTTCTCTCATACCATTCTCTATCTCTGTTGACAAAATAATTGTTCACTAGTGTCTGCCATAATGTTTTGTGTTTCTAAGGGGCGGAGACAGTGTTTAATTCATTGGGAGAGCCTCAGAATCTAATACAGTGCTAGGAAAATAGCAGATAAAAAAATAAAGCTCTGTTGAACTATCAAGATATCTTTCTACTATTTTGTATTCTTTTACCTATTTTTTGACTCTTCTTTTAATATTTTGTTCTCACGTATATTTGCAAATTGAGAATTCCTTTTGGCAAGTGTACATGTTTTACAGTTATGGCTGTACTATATCTCTTCATGAAATTCTAGTGTAATACTAATTTAGATAAAGTTGGTTGTACTTTGAAACTTGAGGTCTGAGACATTAATTCAGCCCTCAAGCTCTCTAGTTTCTCTATTAATTAAATGAAGAAATTGTACTAGATAAGCATCAAAGCTCTTGAGTATTTTTCTCTTCCCAGAAAGTTGTAAGAATATGTTACCTGCTATTTGAAAAAGATGTTCTGGAAGTTTATAAGCAAATAGGCTGTTTTGGATATCAGTAGTGAGTGCATATTTTTCTTTCCCCTGAAGAGCTAAAGGACTGGCATCTGGGCCCAGGAGATAGGAGTAGACTGTCAGGCTGAACATCTTGACTCAGTTCCCATTATCTATAAGTGTGCCTTTAATGATGATTTCATAAGAAGGAAGTATAAGTAATATCTTGGCTTTCCTCATATATGGTACTAGATTTGAGATTATAACTAAAGTAATATGCTAGGATCATTGGGTTTTTTTAATTAAAAGTAATAGTACCTAGAGCTTTATTTTAGTATAAGCAATGATGTTTGGCTACTTGACATAATCATAAGGTAAAATTCAGGACTAATGAGGAAATAGTTGGGAAATAGTTCCCAAATGAAAGCAATTTTAGTAATTTATATGGGTCACCATGACAAGTTTTCTCTTGTGACCAATGCACAATTTAACTTCGCTGAAATCTATGAGAGATACAATTTCCTAGAGTTTCAAATCTTTGTGCATATTATTTATTTATTTATTTATTTGAGACTAAGTCTCACTCTGTCGCCCAAGTTAGAGTGCAGTGGCGTGATCTTAGTTCACTGCAACTTCCACCTCCCAGGTTCAAGAAATTCTCTGTCTCAGCCCCCCGAGTAGCTGGGATTACAGGCACCTGCCACCACGCCTGGCTAATTACCGTATTTTTAGTAGAGACAGGGTTTCACCATCTTGGCCAGGCTGGTCTTAAACTCCTGACCTTGTGATCCACCCGCCTCGGCCTTCCAAAATGCTGAGATTACAGGCGTGAGCCACCGTGCCCAGCCCTTGTGCATATTCTTAATTGCTTCCAGCTAGAGCCAAGCTGATTCTGGATAAAACTGCACATAGAATTAGAAGAAAAATAAGAACTCCAAGTTTATTCACTTAAAAAATGTAATCTGTATATATATTTTGTCAAGCTCATACTAAACTTAGCATTAATCATTTCAACTTTCTTGAAAGCAGCTGATGGACCAAAGAGAATCTCAAGCATTATTTATCACCATCTCATTTTTTATAGCATTGATGATGTTATTTTTCCTTTCCAAGCAGAAATGTATGAAGTGACTTGCTTTACTGTAGAGAACTCATGCATCAGTCATCAATGGTCTTTTACATTTAACATAGCACCATGTGTTTTCAACAATTTTCCATTTTGAATTGCTATATATCAAATGGGTTCAAAGATGGTGTTTCAATGTTCACATTTTAAATTTTAGAAGCCCTCTCAACCTCTAGTCTCTTTCACTATGTGGTACTTTGTTTAATTCTGGTGTGCTGGTGGTGGTGGTAGTGTGTGTGTGTGTGCATGCGTGTGTGTGTATGTGTTAGGGAAAGGAACCTTCAAAAATAGGAACTGCTTTAGATGGGTATGTGGGCAGAAAAAAATCATTAGTGTATGGCAGTTTTCATATTATGTTGTTTCCTTACCTCGTAACTGTCACTAACGAAGGAGTATATATATCGTTAGTTTCCTACTGCTCTCTTAACAAATAGCAATAAACTTGATAGCTTAAAACAACTGAAATTTTTTATATTACAGTTCTCGAGGCCAGAAGTCCAAAATCAAGGTGTCAGCAAAAGCATCCTCCCTTTGAAGGTTGTAGAGTAGGATCCTTCCTTACCTCTTCCAGATTCTGATGGCTTCAACCTTTTGACTTGTGCCTGTATAACTCCAATCTTTGGCCCCTTCTTCACATGGGATTCTTCTCCCCCGTTTCATATCTTCTCCTCCGGTGAATTACTCCATCTCAAAATCTTTAACTTAATTATATCTGTAAAGACCATTTTTTCTAAACAAGGTCACATTTACATTTTTCAGGGATTGGAATATGAACATACCTTTTGAGGAGGGCCATCATTCAATCTGCTGCTAATCGGGCCAAAAGCACAAGTTTATAACTAGAGGAAAATCTTATCTATTTCTCTGCGTCTGGCAACCAAGTTCCTGATTCATTTCCCTATATGGATAATTCTGATTAGATAAGAAAATCTCAATTAAAAAATATAGTCGACTGCTGCTTACTTTCCTTTTTTTCTGAGGCACACAATGTCTTGATCCTTCTACTTCCTAATACACCTCTTTGTATCTTTCATGGCTCTCATTTTGCTTCATTCTTTCCACTTATTTTTCTTATTTTTTTTTCTATCTTCGGTGTATAGACTTTGACTTTACTGTAGCTAGAAAGAAAAGGAAAAATGTTTCAGTTGCATGTATATTATCTACTGCTTTAAATCCAAATCACACTGTAACCAGTTTTTTAAACAGGGAAAGGGGTTGAGAATGTGCTGGTATGTACATGCACAGCGAGGTCAAGTAATAAAAGTAAGAGACTACTAGAGAAATAAACTGACAGACAATAAAATAAGTAAAACGATTTACAACTTATTTGAAAATACGTGATGAGCTAAAAGACAGATTTGTTCCAGAGAGAAATCATGTGAATGCTAGAACTTGAGAATAGGGAAAAATGCTTACAAGGAAAATTAAATCAGGATAAATCACTTGACAATACCCTTCCAAATTATCTGAAGAATTGATAACTTCACAAATTAATGAGTTTCTACCTTAATTGCTAAGATTATATGTAAATATTTTTTTTCCATTTTCACAAGCATTTATTGAGTACCTACTGTGTACTAGATCCTTTTTATTGTATTGATTCTGGTATAAATTCAGAAACTCTGTTATGTTGGATCCTAGGTATGAGTGTGGTAGCCAAGATCTGCAAACTCTCAGTTCCCTGGTTTACACAATAGAGAAAATATAGCATATGATAGTAAAACAAATGTCAACAAGTAAAACAAATATGCAAACAAGGAATTCTCAACTGAGTTTTGTCAAAGTGAAATTATACTCAACAGAAACTATATTTGAATGGTTTAAGATGTTTGGAAATTAGTTAAATATCAGAACAGTTTTTGTACACAGTGTGCTTTTGATAAAGATTAGATAACTGTAATAATGATGCTGAGGATCAATAAATAGACCTTAATATTAGAAAATAATGTTGTTGTGTTCTCATACTGAAGTATGGAAGAAGAATGTGATGATTAGTATAGACAATTCTTCTTGCCATGGATGTTATGTAAAAACAATTTTTAGAATTTATTGAAGCTATAACAATAGAAAGTATTTCTAAAGAGTTCTTATTCACATTCTAAATTTTCATTAGAGTCATAGGAAACTTCAGCATAAACCTTAAGATTTTACATTTCAGCTCAAGTAATATGCACATAAAATTTGACGTTTTCCAAAGAACAGGAAAATTTCAGAGTAAAGGTTGATATACACCTTTTTTTCATCATTGCTTTTCTCCATTCCTTAAATTCTTATTCTAATTTAAAGTTATGACAATCTTCCATTTCACTGGCATTTCATAAAAAGAACACAAGGATTTTCTAATAAAGGCTTTTGAGGTCTCTTATTCTTCTTCGGAAATTGGACACTTACTTTCTGTGCATTTAGATCGCTTCTAACACAATCATCTCTCCTAGTCTCTACAAACATAAATAGAATGTTCTGCTTTCTAAGTTATAGTTCTCTTTAAGTATACTTGCTATATCTTCACTTTTTGTGCATGAATATCAGATTAGGTCTCATCAAAAGCAAGTTTTGTTTAAAAAGTAATTTCAAAGCCAACTAGCATCGTAACAACACATTTTAGCTTGTACCTTTCCTTCTTGCTCAGAAAACACAAGGTGATGTTTGTCACTTGTATTTAGAGTCAAGTGATCTCCAGGAAGCATACTGGATAAATTCACATAATGCCAGGTTCCTGACAAGAGTTTCTTGTTGGTTGGCCTCAGTAGCTCTTGCTTAAGAATTGCAGAAGTACATGTTTCTTAACACATACTTCCTCAATAACCCTATTAGGTAATCTTAATATCATTTCCCTGTACTCTGGGAGGCTGTGCTTTTGCTAAAATCCCTTTGCTTTTAACTTAAAATATAATCAGAATTTATTGACTCTATGAAGACCTTTGAATAGACCACCAAGTGATAATAAATCAATAAGCAGAAGCACAATCTGTATTTTTGGAAACATGTTTATATCTTAAAATAAGCTAAAATATTGTAATATTTTAAAATTCATAGATGGCTCCTCAGAACCTCATTAATGCCCATTGTCTGCTGGAGAATATACCTCTTTAGTTCTTTGTAGGATTCAGAGCTATTTCTGGATCTCAGTTATGAAGCACAGGCTGAATCATTCACATGGTCTCTGAAACTTGGTTGGGCCCAAGGCCAAGTTGTTCAGAGGAATTTCTACTAATCGTAGTCCTGTCTTTGTAAAAGGCCATGAATTAGCTTAATAGAATATCTGTTAAGTAATCGTTTAGTGAGATCTTAGCTTTTACTTTAATAACCCATTTGAAGGGAAATAGAAGTGTAAAAAAGCAGTCTTTACGAGTGGTTCAGATCACAGACTGTGGACTCTGACCATCCTGATTTCTAATTCTCACTCTAGCAATTGGTGGTTATGCAACTTTAATAAACCTGCACAACCTTGCTCACAGATCAATTTTTCCATTTCTAAAATGAAGACATGAAATCTCACACTCTAACAGTATTATTTTGACCATGAAACAAGCTCATACTAAAATGCTTAACACATTGTACACATAAATATTAACTAATATTAAAAATCTAGTTTATTCAAGAAGAATATTTTGAGAGGAGTTTGCTTTAGTCCTTAACATGACTTTCTGTACACTTCTAATCAGTAATAATAGATAAATAAATGAAGAAACTAACGTACACTTATTCAAAAGAGATAAACACAGAACTCCTTTTTGATTAGGATTCTGCTAGTTCCTAGAGTAGAAACTTACCTCTTCAGAGTACTTTGTCACAACTATTATCTTGTATTTTATCATGGATCTTATTTATTTGACTTTTAAAACAAGCATACTTTTAAGATATGTTAGAAGGGGAAAAAACTAGCAGAGCTGGGTGATATGAAAGTGACCTTAAGAGCTAATTGTTTAACATTTTGCAAGAAAATACATATTATTTTGAAAATATTCCCTGGAATGTGCACTTGACCTATCTTTTCTTCAAATGAGGTTATTCTGGACAGACTGCTAACATGTGATAAATGTGTACTATGAGTAATTTACTATTGTAGGACTAGCTAAACAAAGACAGACGACTTTTTAAAAAAGCAATCAGCTGTTTCTGGAATGTTTCATGGTCCCGAACTGGAAACATCAATTAATATGTTAAAGAGCTACTCTTTATTTCTGCTTCTACGTAAGTACAAGAGCAATATATCTCTGGAAGTATGTAAACCATTTCTCAATGATACATAATTTAATTTTGTTAATATGTTTGAGTCCTCCACACTTTGTGAAATTTACCAGCAAATGCATTATCATTCATTTTAATAAGTTTATTTCACAATTTCAGGGGAGCATAGGGTAGCGCTAGTTCTCAACAAATAAAAGGAAAGCAAATGGCCCACTGGCCTAAAGGTAGCGATGTAAATATTAGCAAACAGAGTTTAAATGTTTGGCATTTATCCAATTGACCAGAGTATTCTATATCTACACCATTAGAATAATCTTTAAAGTCGCAAGAGGAATTCCCCAAAGTGTCATATCCCTTCCTTTAAAAATACCATGTCATTGAGTGTACCATATGGTATTTATATCATTTTTTAGTTTTATTAGTTTAATCTGAGCAGAAAAATATTCTGATGTATATGGGTGCAGCACATGGTTGAAATGATAGAACTTTGTCTTAGGCAAAGTTATTAAAAAAAAAAAAAGCATTCTTGTAAGACTGTGCAACCAGGTAGAACACTTTATGGGTAAAAGCTTAAAAATATATTTCAGATAGAGAGATCAATAGAGAGACAAAATATTGATCAGATAACCAGATTATACTAGAAACTTTTATTTATATGCAGAGCTAATTTCCATTCCCAGTTACAATTAATATTATTTTAGACATGTATGAAAATAATATATTTATAAATATTAATTAATGTATACTGGTGAACAAGATAAAAAATGAACCCCTTCTATAACAACATGCATCTCCAGTTCTAGAAAAGGTGAAGACAAAATTTAAAGCCTTGAAAAGAATTAGCTCTTTATCTTCTTTTAATGTTTAGACTGTGTCCAGAATCAAAATATATTTATGGAACTATCAGGTTGATTTCAAAACTTAATTGGTCTCTAAGACGTTGATCCAATGTCTTTTTCACTTTTCATCTAAAAATAATTATTTATTATGTTATATATGTTTAATAGTAAGAGATAATGAAGTAAATTTTTTATTCATGTCAGCATCATGGTTAGGCCAGAGAATTCCCTAGAGGGAGAACGGCTTCAGTTTCCAGACTTCAGCAGATAGACTTTCCTTTTGTTCTTTACTTTAGTCTTGTGTAATGGTTGACAACCTTGAAATTCAGAAGAATCACTAGAGAGATACATACTACGCTATGCTATTTAACTTTACAGACAATTTACAGGATATTCAAGGCTAATTGTGATTAGTTGTCTACTTTTTGCCTTTTAAAGAAAAATTTAGGTTCTAATCTCTATAGAACTGTGATTGCTCTCTAATTGTACCATGACATAACATGTTTATTGTACCTCTTCACAGTAAATTCTAATTGCAACATTTCAATCCAATTCATTCATGTAACTGAAAGCAAAGAAGAAGTATTTTATGTGGTACTTGCAAATAACTATAAGTCTCCAAGTCTTAAGAAAAAAAATCAAGTTTTTATCTCTGCTTAGGTTTCTAGTTTTAAGATTTAGTTTCACAAAACTTTCTGCATTCCAGTGCTAAATGCAACTCAGAATTATTAAAAATATATATAAATGAGACTCTCTGCTAGCAACATATTCCTCAAAAGAGATCAATGGCAGAAAAAGTCATAGACCCAATTTCTATAAATAGTTTCCAAAATGATACTTAATATAACAGTAAGGATTGGTCCAGATGGCTCTGTTTGGCTAACATGGTGACTCTTCCAGTGAATATAGACATTAGATGATAATTCATTACTATAGCAGTTGGGAGATTTCATCTTCTTAAGAAAGAATCCTATTTAAAAACATATTACACCAACTTTGTGTCTGTCTCATTCTCTCAAAGCCAGAACTACTCTAAAGACTTGTAGGAGAGAAGACAAAGGTTCTGTAGTGATATGGTTTGGCTCCCAATCCCCATCCAAATCTCATGTGGAATTGTAATCCCCATATGTTGAAAGAGGGGCCTGGTGGGAGGTGATCAGATGATGGGGACCAATTTCCCCATGCTGATCTCTTGATAGTGAGTGAGTTCTCGTGGGATCTGATGGTTTAAAAGTGTGTTCCCCCTCACTCTCTCTCTCTCTCCTACTCCGCCATGGTAAGAGGTGCTTGTTTCCCCTTCACCTTCTGCCATGATTGTAAGTTTCCCAAGGCCTCCAAGTCATGCTTCCTGTTAAGCCTGCAGAACAGTGAGTCAATTAAACCTCTTTTCTTCATAAATTACTGGGTCCCAGGTAGTTCTTTATTGCAGTGTGAGAATGGACTAATACATGTAGTTACCTTGTAATCAAAAGAAATTAAAAATAAAACACCATTTAAACTTTCTTAACAAAGATGAAATTTTTAGTTTATAAATCTATCAGAATATGTACAGGACTTGTATGCTAACTTGTAAACTACAAAACACCAATAGAATAAATAAAAGAAGATCTAAATAAATGAAAAGACAGAACATGTTTACAAATTGAAAAATCCAAACAAAGATGATATCTTCAAATTTTTTACGTATTATATATAGAGTTATTAATATAAGCACATATATGTAGATAGATGTAGATATAAGGTTTTATACTATTCCTATGAAAACCCAAGCAAGATTTTTCTGTAGATATAGACAAGATTATTCTAAAATTTAGTTGGAAACATAAATGCTAGAATAGTTAAAACAATTTTGAAAATCAAGGGAAAATGTGATAGGAATAATTTTAAGTTTCAAGACTTAATATATAACTATAGTAATCAAGATAGTGTATTATTGGCATAGGGGTAGATACATAGATTAGTGGAACAATAGAGAACCCAGAAATTGTTTTTATAAAGTACGATCAACTAGTTAAAAAAAAAAAAAGGTAGGAAAGCAACTGAATAAAGGAGGGATAGCTTTTTCATTAAATGGTGCTGAAACATTGGACATCTATAGACAAAAATACTTCCATATATATGTACATACATACATAAATGCATATGTGGATACATAAAAATTATAAAAAACAAGCCTTTAATAAGCTTAAAGCTTTTACAAAAATTCACTCAAAGTGGAAAACAGGCTAATTGCAAAATGTGAACTTATAACACCTTTAGAAGTTAATATAGAACGTATAATCGCAGCACTTTGGGAGGCCGAAGTGTATTGCTCAAGGTCAGGAGTTCCAAACCAGCCTGGCCAACATGGCAAAACTCTGTCTCTACTAAAAATTAATAAATAAATAAAAATTAGCTGGGTGTAGTGGCACATGCCTGTGATCCCAGTTACTTGGGAAACTGAGACATGAGAATCACTTGAACCTGAGAGACAGAGGTTGCAGTGAGCCAAAATCATGCCACTGCACTCCAGCCTGGGTGACAGCAAGACTCTGTCTTAAATAAATAAAATAAAATAACATAGGAGAAAATCTTTGGGATGTAAGGCTATGTGAATATTTCTTAGACACAAACCCACCTATAAGAATATAAGAAGAAAAAAGTAACAATCTGGACATCATTGAAATTAAGATGATTTATTCTGCAAGACTGTTCAGAAGGATATAATGACAAATTGTAGACTTCAAGAAAATATTTGCAAACCATGCATTTGTCAAAGGACTTATATCTAGAACATATAAAGAACTCTAAAAATTCTGCAATAGAAACAAACAATTAAATTAAAATGAGCAAAAATCATAAACTAATGCTTCTACATAGAGCATATCCAGATGGAAAATAAGCACATAAAAAGATAATCAACATCAGTGTCTATTAAGAAGAATATAAATTATGAATACCATGAGATGTCATTAGACTCCTAGCAGAATAGTTAAAATAAAACATGTAGAATGTGGAAAAACTGGATCTCTTATGCATTGCTGATGAAAATGTAAAATGGATCAGTCAGCCTGGAAAATTTTATCAGTTTCTTAAAAATTAAACATCACTTATCATAGAAACCAGCAACTGCACTCTTGGACATTTCAATAGATTAGAAAAAGTCCATTTGAAGCATTGATCACTAAAAGCTTAGTGTTGGCCAGAGTTTAGGAAGAGTGAGAGTTAGGTGGGGATGGTAAAGGTGGATCTTTAAAATGGTATCATGAGGGATAACTTTGTGGTAATGAACTGATTTTGTGTCTTTGCTGTGTTGGTTATAGAACTCTACATGTGATGGATTGGCAGAGAAATATATACCTCCTTAAACACACATGCTCTACCAGTGCCAATTCGCTAAGGAACTTTGATATTTTTCTGTAATTTTGTAAGGTATAATCATTTGGGCAAACTAGATAAACGTAGAGGGGAAATCTCAGTACACTCTACTGCAACTTCCTGGGAATCTATAATTATTTTAAAAATGTTTAAAAATTTTAAGTTTTAATGTTCTGTGAAATAAAAGTCATTAGGAAAAACTGCACACTGTAGTTTAGCTTTAAGAGTCAAACATATATAATTATATTAATGTACATATTGTGTTCAGTGAACAAAAATGTATTTTGGTTAAGACCACATGTCCCAAACCTTTCAATCAAAGAACACAAGTTGAGCATTTCTCCTGTAAGGACAAAATGGTGACTAGCATACACAGCCCATGTCTGAAGAGAATAAGTGTCTTTACTTAGAAGAATGTATAGGGAAATTGGACAAACACAAGAAAAGTCATGATCTGTTTATTTAGTTAACAGAAGTGAATAAATAAGAATGACAAATAAAGTTTTAAACCATTTTTTCCTGGAATTTAAAGTAGACAATTGATTTAAAAAGACACTTAAAAGGATATTCTAAACTAGACTTAAAAATGAAAATGGCAGAAGCCTTTGGGGAACATGAAAAGATAAATGAATGTACTGTAGCTATCCATAGAGATTCAATTATGTTATCCTGTTTTCAGGAAGTAGAGGTTAGCAGTATTTTTCAGAGTGCTTCCTGAGCAAATTGGTTTTTTACTTTGCCATTTTGTGATAAAATAATTTCAGTTCTTTCTTATGAGTCGTCACTTCTTTTTCCCTTATTAAAAGCATAGAAGATTGTTCCTTTTCCCATGGGGTTTTCAAAAACCATTTTTCTTTAATTAGGGGCAGGGTTTTCCCCCTTGTTAGTCACAATTTTTAGGAGTCTACATTGGGTTTGGAAATTTTTACATTTCCTTAACATATAAGAAGTGGTTCCCAGCTATATAACCTAATTTTACAAAATTCACTTTAAAAGTTTCGAGTGAAAATATTCTCCAAATTTGGGAACAAATAAATTTTCAGAATAACTATTGCTTGAAATTATTTTAATGCTAAATCAATGTTTGTGGTATATTTTAAAACATATTTTACAGGATCCGTATACAGAATAAATTAGATAATTTTAAATAAAATATAGAATCTTCAGATATGATATTCTAGAAAACTCTGCATTATTTATTTTAATTCTTTATTCCTATAACTAGACTTTGTTATTTGTTTTGAGCAGTTTTAGGTTCACAACAAAATTGAGCAGAAGGCAAAGAGATCTCCCATATAGCCCCTGCCAGCTTTCCCATATACCAAATACACAGCTTTCCCTGTTATCAACATCCTTCACTAGAAGGATGTATTTGTTACAATAGGATGAACCTATTTTGACGCATCATCACCCAAGGTTGCTAGTTTGTATTTGAGTTCATTCTTAGTGTTGTATGTGAAGTAGGTTTTGACAAATGTATAATGACATGTATCCACCATCATGGTATCATGCACAGTAGTTTCACAGTCATAAACTCGTCTATGCTCTGTATTCATTACTCTCTCCCCTCAACTCCTAGCAGCCAGTGTTCCTTTTTCTGTCTCCATAGTTTTACTTTTTCCAAAATGTCATATAGTTGTATCATATACCACATATCCTTTTCATATTGTTGTTTTTACTTATTTTGTGATTTTGCTAATTTGAATTTGAATTTTCAAAATGATAAACCAATACTCACAGTATAATTTATTGAGTCTTCCTTTGCAACTATGTATTTTTTAATTATTTATTTACTTGTAAGTTAAATTTACTTTTATCTTGTGTTTTCTTTTAAACTCTAATTTTAAGTTGGGGAAGAGGCATGTGCAAGTGTGTTACATGTTGTTGAGACGAAATTTCTACTTAAGACAAGTTATTTGTCTATCCTAAATTTTATATGCCATGGATTTGTATCGTACTAAGATAATATATGATTATTAAAGTGTTCTAATATTTTGGTAGTTTGATTACATTTTCTCTGCCTCTTTTTAGCAACTTAAATATTATTGCTTTCTGCTGGATGAATTCCAGTGTTACTTTATTTGATGACTCTAAAATTTGCCTGCAATATTGTTGGAAATGTAGAAGTTCTATCCATTAATTAGAAAAGAAATTACAACTTCTCTGTACTTGCTTTTTAAAACATTATAGAAAAACATAACCAGTTAAAAAATGATAATGAATACTCATGTGCACACACTAGCTTAAAAATCTATTGGAAGATCTAGTTAATACAAGAAAACAAGGAAAGGAAATAAAATATAATAATTGGGAAGGAAAAAATGAAACAGTCTTTGTGCAGTGATGACAGGATCATCTCTGCAGAAAAACCCAAAAAAATCAGCAACAAGAGCAAATCTCCTAGAAATAAAAATCACTTATGGCAAGATTGAAGGATACAAGGTTAGTATACAAAAGTCATTTACTTTCCTATGTATAATCAATGAATAAATGAAATTGAAATAAAAAAAAGTCATTTACATTAAACCCCCAAAATGATATGATATATTTTGGTATAACCTAATAAAATATGTATAAGATTTATACATAGAAAAAACTATGAAAGTCTGATGAATCAATCAAAGAAGATTTAAATAAATGGAGAGATATTTCATGTTAATGGCCAAGAAGATTCAATATCGTCAAGATATCAGTTTTTCTCAACTTGATATATAAATTCAATGCAATACCAATCAAAACCTCAACATATTGTTTTATGAATATTGACAAACTGATTATAAAGTTTATATGGAGAGGTAAAAATCCCAGAGTAACCAATTCAATATTGAAATAGATCAAAGATGGAGGACTGACAGTACTGAATTCAAGTCTCACTATGGCGCTCCGGTAATCAACATAGTGTTTTATTTGTGAAAGAAGAACCAAATAGATCAATGGAAGGGTATAGAGAACTTAGACCCACAAAAATACAGTCAACTGATCTTTGATGAAGGAGCAAAATCAATACAACACAAACAAGTAGCCTTTTCAAAAAATGATGCTGAAACAACTGGATATTCAAGTGCAAAAAAAAAAAAAAAAAAGGAATCTAGAAACAAGCCTTGCATCCTTCATCAAAATTAATGCATAATTGGTCACATACCTAAATATAAAATTCAAAACTATAAAACTCTTAGAAGATAATATAGGAGAAAAACTGGATGACCTTGGGCATAGCAATAAATTTGTAGATACACCACCAAAGGCACAATCAGTGAAAGAAATCATAAACTGTAACTACAAGAAAGTAAGAGAAGAATCCACAGACTAGGAAAAAATATTTGCAGGACACCTATCTGATAAAGAACTGTTATCTAAAATATACCAAAAAAAAAAAAAAAAAAAAAAAAAAAGAGAAAAAAACCTTTTAAATTCAGCGAGAAGAAAACAAAAGAACTGACCAAGCGGTTATGTATTTGAGTATCTTCCTGTTGAAGAGGAATAAGAAATAAGATAAAGCAGAAACAAAACAACAACAACAACAACAATAACAACAAAAAACCCCACAAAATTAGACAAAGATCATTCAGTGTCTGGCAGAGCAGAGATAATTTTAAAATAAATAAAATTTCAGGATGAGGAATCCATGTTTATAAAGGAGATAAAGAAGTAGTAAAATCTCCATTTCTGAAAATATTTAGTCTTCCTCTATACATACCCACAAAGGATGATGTAGAAAGAATGGAGTTTTAACTTGAGAATGACTACATTCTTATTAGATGCTAATTATGTTCTCTCTCTCTCTCTCTCCCCCCATTTTACCTCTCTCTCTCTCTCAGCAGCTGTTAAAAAAATAAAAATGTCAGCAAAACTATAAAAACTCTAGAAAACCTAGGAAACACCAATCTGAACATCAGCCCTGGCAAATAATTTATGCCTAAGCCCTCAAAAGCAATTACTACAAAAATAAAAGTTGACTAGTGGCATCTAATTAAACTAATGAGTTTCTGCATAGCAAAAGAAAATATCAATAGACCCACCAACCTACAGAATGGGAGAAAATATTCACAAGCTATGCATCTGAGAAAGGTCTAATATCCAGAATCGATAAGGAACTTAAATAATTCAACAAATAAAAAACAAATAACCCCATTAAAAATTGGGCAAAGGGCATGAACAGACACTTTTCAAAAGAAAACTTACATGTGGCCAACAAATATATAAAAAAATTCTCCTCATCACTAATCATTAGAGAAATGAAAACCAAAACCACAATAACATATCATCTCACATCAGTAAGAATGGCTATTAATAAAAAGCCAAAACACAACAGATGATAGTGAGGTAGTGGAAAAAATGGAACACTTAATGCACTGCTGGTGGGAATGTGAATTAATTCAGGCACTATGGAAGGCAGTTGGAGATTTCTCAAAAACCTTAACACAGAGCTATCATTTAATTCAGCAGTTCCACCAGTGGTTGTATATGCAAAGGAAAATAAATCATTCTATCAAAAAGACACATGTACTCATATATTTATTGCAGCACAATTCATAATAGCAAATACATGGAATCCTCCAAAATGCCCATCAATGGTGGACTGGCTTAAAAAAAAAAAATGTGGTACATACACACGATGGAAAACTATGCAGCCATGAAAAAGAATGAAATCATGCTCTTTGCAGAAACATGAATAGAGCTGGAGGCCATTATCCTAAGCAAATTAACACAGAAATAGAAAACCAAACATTACATATTCTCACTTAAAAGTGGGAGCTAAATATTGAATACACATGGACACAAAGATGGGATCAGCAGACACTGGGGACTGCTTGATGGGGAGTGTGGAAAACAGGTGTGGGTTGGAAGGCTACCTATGGGTTACTACACTCACTTCCTGGGTGACGAGGACATTTGTACATTAAACCTCATTGCCACGCAATTTATCCATGTAATAAACCTATACGTGTATCTCCTGAACCTAAAATAATAATTTAAAAAATAGATCAGGAAGAAAATGTTTAGGATCTAGGAAAAAAGTTATTACTTTTGTTTTTTTTTTTTTTTTTTTTTTTGAGACGGAGTCTCGCTCTGTCGCCCAGACTGAGTGCATGGCGGATCTCAGCTCACTGCAAGCTCTGCCCCCGGTTTACGCCATTCTCCCTGCCTCAGCCTCCGGAGTAGCTGGGACTACAGGCACCCGCCACTCGCCCGGCTAGATTTTGTATTTAGTAAGACGGGTTCACGTGTAGCCAGGATGGTCTCGATCCTGACCTCATGATCCGCCCGTCTCGGCCTTCCCAAAGTGCGGGATAACAGCTTGACCTACCGCTGCCCCGGCAAGTACTATTTTTGATCATAGGCCCATGACCTGTTGAATCCATCCTGGGAACAATGATTTTAATAAGAATAATGGAGAAAAGGCATTCAGCATCGTGAGATACAATTACTCACAATTTACAAATCTATGCTATATCTTAATTAAAATTAAATTCAATTTAAAGATGCATTGTCTTTAAAAACATAAAACAGATCTTCTGCTATTTATTTATTTATTATTTATTATTATGAATTTATTTATATAAGATACCTTAAGTTCTAGATACATTGCATAATGTCCAGGTTCTTACATAATGTATACTGTGCCATTTGGGTGCGCACCCATCAATCGTCAGCACCCATCAACTCGTCATTACATCAGGTATAACTCCCAATGCGAAACCCTCCCCCCTCCCCCCTCCCCATGATAGGCCCCGTGGTGAGTTCCCTTCCTAGCCAAGTTATCTCATTGTTCAGTCCCACCTATGAGTGAGAACATGCGGTGTTTAGTGTTCTGTTTTGTGATATTGGCGAGAATGATGGTTTCCAGCGCATCCATTCCCTACAAAGGACACAAACGCACCTTTTATGGCTGCATAGTATCCATGTGTATAATAACCAAACATTTCTTAATCCATTCTGTCACTGATGGACATTTGGTTGATTCCAATCTTGCATTTAATATGCTGCAATAAAGATACGTGTGCATGTTCTTTATAGCAGCATGATTTAAAATTTGGGATAACTAGTATGGGATGGCGGGTCATAATGGGACATCTGTTCAGATCCTTGAGAATCCATAACTGTTTTCCATAATGGTGAACTATTACAATCCCCACCAACAGGTAAAATTTCCTATTTCTCACATCCCTTCCAGCACCGTGTTTTCCCTGACTTTAATGATTGCCATCAACCGGTGAGGGGAATCTCATGTATTTGGCCATCATGCCAGTGATAAGATTTCATGGTCTGTTCAGAATTTTTCTTTTGAAAAACCGTCATAACTTCACTTTGATGTGGTGTGTGTCTGGTAAATTTGTTTTGGTTTTTTAGACTGGATAAGTATTTCAATATAGATGGCAAATTCTCATTGTATGTGTCACTGTGGTAGTTTGCTTTGCTGGCAGAGCCTAGTTAAACATCCCATTTGTCAATTTTTGGCTCTTTGTTGCCCATGCTTTTGGTGTTTAACATGAAGTCCTTGCCCATGCCTATGTCCTGAATGGTAGACTACCTAGGTTTTCTCTAGGGTTTTATGGTTTAGGTAACATTTAAGGCTCTCATCCATCTGAATTAATTCTTCATATAAGGAGTAAGGGAAAGGATCCAGTTCAACTTCTAATTATGGCTAGCCAATTTTTCCAAAACCATTTATTAAATGACGGGAACCCTTCCCACCATTTCTTGTTTTGTCAGGTGTCAAAGATCAGATGGTTGTAATGTGGATTATTTCTGATGACTCTGTTCTGTCCCATGGTCAGTATCGTCTGTTGTACCAGTACCTATGCGTTTGTTACTGTAGCCTTGTAGTATGTTTGAAGTTCAGGTAGCGTGACCGCCTCCTGGCTTGTTCTTTTGACTAGGATGTCTGGGCAAGCGGGCTCTTTGTGTTCCATAATGAACTTAAAGCAGTTTTCCAATCGTGAAGAAACTCATTGTAGCTTGATGGGGATGCATTGAATCTATAAATAACCTTGGGCATATGGCCATTTTCCCACAATATTGATTCTTGCCTATCCATGAGCAATGGTATGGTCGTCCATTTGTTTGTGTCCTCTTTGATTTCCTGAGCAAGGTGGTTGTAGTTCTCCTAAGAGGTCCTTTACATCCCTTGGTAAGCTGGGATTCCTAGTATTTTATTCCCTTGAGGCAATGTGGAATGGAAGTATTCATGATTTGGTCTCTCGTTTGTCCTGTTACTGGGTGTAAAGAATGCTTTGATTTTTGCACATAAGTTGTATCCTGAGACTTGCTGAAGTTGCTATCAGCTAGGAGATTTGGGCTGAGACAATGGGGTTTCTAAATAACAATCATCATCTGCAAACAGGGACAATTTGAACTTCTTCTTTCCTGAACTGGATACCCTGATTTCTTCCCGTGCCTGATTGCCCTAGCCAGAACTCCAACACTATGTTGAATAGGATGGTGAGAGAGGGCATCCTGTTTGTGCCAGTTTTCAAAGGGAATTTTCCATTTTTTGCCCAATTCCAGTTAGGATGTGGCCTGTGGATTGGTCATAAAATAGCTCTTAATTTGAGATCCGTTCCATCAAACCGATATTTATTGAGCGTTTTAAGCATGAAGGCTGTGAATTGGTCAAAGGCCTTTTCGCATCTATTGAGATAATCATGTGGTCTGCTTGGTTCTTTATAGCTGGACCACGTTTATTGATTGGAAATGTTGAACGCAAGCCTTGCATCCCAGGGAAACCCACTTGGATCATGGGGAAAGCTTTTGGATCTGCTGGATCCGTTCCAGGTATTTTATGAGATTTTGCATCGATGGTCACAGGGATATTGGTCTAAAATTCTCTTTTTTATTATGTCTCCTGCCATGGGCTTGTATCAGGATTGTTGGCCCCTCATAAAATGAGTAGTGGAGGATTCCCTCTTTTCTATGATGAATAGTTCAGAGAATGACCAGCTCCTTCTGGTACCTCTGGTGAATTCAGGCTTGTGAATCCATCTGGCCTGGACTGTTTTGGTTGGTAGGCTATTAATTATGCCCAATTTCAAGAGCCTGCATTGGTCTATTCAGGGATTCAACTTCTTTCTGGTTTATCCTGGAAGAGTGGTAAGTGTCCAGAAAGTCCATTCTCTAGATTCTAAGTGTGATTTCGTAGAGGCGTTTATAAGAATTCTCTGAGGTTGTTTGTATTTCTGTGGGTCGGTGGTGATATCCCTGTATCATTTTTTTTGCTCATTGATTCTCCCTTTTCTTCTTATTAGTCTGCACAGTCTGTCATTGTGACCTTTTCAAAAAACCAACTCCGGATTCATTGATTTTTAGAGGGTTTTTTTGTCTCTATCTCCTCAGTTCGCTCTGATCTTAGTATCGTTCCTTCCGCTAGCTTTTGAGTGTTGCTCTTGCTTCTCTGGTCCTTTTAATTGTAGTTAGAGTGGTATTTTAGATTCTTTCCCAAGCTTTCCTCTTGTGGGGCATTAGTGCTATAATTCCCTCTACACCACGCTTTAAAGTGTCCCAGAGATTCTGGTATGTTGTATCTTTGTTCTCATTGGTTTCAAGAACAGCTTTATGTCTGCCTTCATTTTGTTATGTACCCAGTAGTCATTCAGGAGCAGGTTATTCAGTTTCCATGTAGTTGAGCAGTTTGATGAGTTTCTAGTCCTGAGTTCTAGGTTTGATGCAACTGTGGTCTGAAGACAGTTTTGTTATAATTTCCGTTCTGTACAGTTGGCGAGAGGCTTTATTTCCAATTATGTGTCAATTTTGGAATAATGTGATGTGGTGCTTGAGAAGAATGTATATTCCTGTTATTTGGGATGGAGAGTTCTATAGATGTCCTAATAGGTCTGCTTGCCTGAGAGAGTGAGTTCAAGTTCCTGGATATCCTTGTTAACTTCGTCTCGTGACTGCTAATGTGACAGTGGGGTGTGAAGTCTCCCATTACTATGTATGGAGTCTAAGCTCTTTGTAAGTCTCTAAGGACTTGCTTTAGAATCTGGGTGCTCCTGTATTGGGCATATATATTAGGATAAGTTAGCTCTATCCTGTTTGAATGATCCTTTACAGTATGTAATGCCCTTCTTGTCTCTTTTGATCTTTGGATGGTTTAAAGTCGTTTACAAGACTAGGATTGCAACCCCTGCTTTTTTTTGTTCCTCCATTTGCTGGTAGATCTTCCCCTCCATCCTTTGTTTTGAGCCTATGTATGTTCTGCATGTGAGATGGTCTCCTGAATACAGCAGACTGAGGGTCTTGGACTCTTATCCAGTTGCCACTGTGCTTTTAATTGGAGCATTAGTCCATACATTTAAGGTTAATATTGTTAGTTGAACTGATCCTGCCATTAGAATGAACTGGTATTTTGCTGTAGTTGATTGCAGTTCTCCTAGCCTCGATGGTCTTTACATTTTGGCATGTTTTTGCAATGGCGGTACCAGTTGTTCCTTCCATGTTTAGTGCTTCCTTCAGTCTCTTGAAGGCTAGCCTGGTGGTGACAAAATCTTTAAGCATTGCTATCTGAAAGGATTTTATTTCTCCTTCACTTATGAAACTTAGTTGGCTGATATGAAATCTGGGTTAAAAGTTCTTTTCTTAAGAAAGTGAACATTGGCCCCCACTCTCTTTGGCTAGAGTTTCGGCCCGAGAGATCTGCCTGTTAGTCTGATGGCTTCCCTTAGTGGTATCCCGACCTTTCTCTCTGGCTCCCTTAAGATTTTTTCCTTCTTTCAACTTGGTGAATCTGCATATTATGTGTCTTGAGGTTCGCTTCTGAGGAGTATCTTGTGGGTTTCTGTATTCCTGAATGAATGTTGGCCTCCTAACTAGGTTGGGAAGTTCTCCTGGATGATATCCTGAAGATGTTTCCAACTGGTCCATTTCCCCCTCACTTTCAGGCACCCCAAATCAATTAATTTGGTCCTTTTAACATAATGCTCCATACTTCTTTGCAGGCTTGTTCATTTCTTTTTTCTTCTGTTTCTTTTGGTTCTCTCGCTCATTCATTCATTTGACCTCATCGCTGAACTCTCTTCCAGTGATCGAGTGGTTACGAAGCTTGTGCCATGTCACGTATTTGTGCATGGTTTTCATCTCTGTCATTTCGTTTATACCTTCTCTGCATATTATCTAGCATCAATTTCTTCCACTCTTTTTCAAGATTTTAGTTTCTTTGTGCTGGGGACTAATCCTCTTAGCGCTGAGAGTTTGATGGACTGAAGACCTTCTTCTCTGATCTTGTCAAAGGTCATTCTCCGCCCACTTGATACATGCGTGAGCTGTGCTCCTTTGCAGGGGGAGATGGCGCTCTATTTTGGAATTCCAGCTTCGCCCTGCTTTTTCCCCCCATCTTTGTGGTTTATTGCCTCTGTCTTTGGATGATGTGACTACTGATTGGGGTTTTGGTATCAGGTGTTCTTCCCTGTTTGATAGTTTTCCTTTAACAGTCAGGATCCCCCCCCCCCCCTCAGCTGAGGTCTGCATGAGATTGCTTGAGCCCCTACAGACTCTGTTGCCGTGGTATCACACAGAAGGCTGCAGAAATAGAATATCTGCACAGTGAGTGTACCTGTCGATTCTGCTTTGAAGCTTTCCTCTAAGTGTACCACAGTGTGAGTGTGGGTGTCAGTCTGCCCCACCCTAGAGGGGTGGGGGGTGGGGGGGGTGGGGGGATGTCCCCAAGTTAGGCACTCAGGGGTCAGGACCCACTGAGCAGCAGCTTCCTTCCAGATCTCAACCTCCCTGTTGGGAGACCATTGCTTCTCTTCAAGCGTCAAGCTTTCGTCTGCAGAGGTTTCTGCTGCTTTCTTTTGGTGTGTTGTTTAGCCTGGCCCTGTCCCCAGAAGTGAAGGTCACCAGAGGTACAGGCGGGCTTCCTTGAGCTGCTGTGAGGCCACAACCCAGTTCGAGCTTCCCAGCGTCTGTGTTTACCTACTAAGCCTCAGCAATGCGGGCGCCCCTCGCACCAGCCTCACGCGCCTTGCAGTTAATCGGCAGACTGCGTGTCCTAGCAATGAGGGAGGCTCCGGGGCGTGACCCTCCCGGCCAGATGAGGATATAATCTCCTGGTGGTGCCCATTTGCTTAAAGCCCAGTATGGGGTGGGATACCCGTTTTCCGCCAGGTGTTGTTGTCTCAGTTCCCCTGGCGAGGAAAAGGGATCCCTTCCCACCTAATGCGGTCCCAGGTGAGGGCATGCTCGCCCTGCTTCAGCTCTTGCTGGTCCGGGCTGCAGCAGCTGAAACAGCACCAATTGTGCACATCCTAGTGAGATGACCCCAGACTTCAGTTGAAAAATGCCAGAAATCACAGTCTCTGTTCGCTCGCTGGGAGTTGGAGACTGGAGCTGTTCCTATTCGGCCATCTTCTTTATTTTATCTTTAAAAAGAAGAAAGTGTATTCTTCACACTCTATAATGAATTCAAACAAATCAACAAGAAAAAAACAACCCCATCAAAAAGTGGGTTAAGATATGAATAGACAATTCTCCAAAGAAGATATACAAATGGCCCACAAACATAAAAAATGCTCAACATCACTAATGACCAGGGAAATGTAAATCAAAACCACAATGCAATACCACCTTACTCCTGCATGAATGGCAAGAATAATAAAAAATAATCTGAAATGTATAGATGTTGGCATGGATGCAGTGAAAAGGGAAGACGTCTACACTGTTGGTGGGAATGTGAACTAGTACAACCACTACAGAAAACAGTGTGGAGATTACTTAAAGAACTAAAAGTAGATCTACCATTTGATTTATCAATTCCACTACTGAGTATCTATTTAGAGGAAAAGAAGCAATTATAAAAAAAAAAAAAAGGAATATTTGCACATGCTTTATAGCAGCCCAATTTGCAATTGAAAAAATGTGGAAGCAGCCCAAATGCCCATCAATCAAGGAGTGGATAAACTGTGATATATATGTGTGTGTGTGTATATATATATATGATTATATAGATATATGTGATAGAATATGCTACTCAGCCATAAAACAGAATGAATTAATGGCATTTGCAGCAACCTGGATAGGATTGGAGACTATAATTCTAAGTGAAATAGCTCAGAAATGGAAAACCAAACATTGTATGTTGTTACTCATAAGTGGAAGCTAAACTATGAGGATGCCAAGGCATAAGAATGATACAATGAACTATGGGGACTCAGGGGAAAATGGTGGGAAGGGGGTGAGGGATAAAAGTCTACAGATTGGTATCCAAATACCACCTGTTCCTCAAAACCTATGAAAATAAAAAATTAAAATAAAATAAAATTGAAATTCAACTTAAGGCTGAATTTGTCTTTAAAAATATTAAACAGATCTTTCTGATACTCTCTTTTAACTTTAAGAAGATGAGCACTTTGGGAGGCCCAGATGGGCAGATCACCTGAGGTCAGGAGTTCAAGACCAGCCTGGCCAACATGTTGAAGCCCTGTCTCTGCTAAAAATACAAAATTCGTCAGGCATGGTGGTGCACACCTGTAATCCCAGCTACTTGGGAGCCTGAGGATGGAGAATCGCTTGAACCTGGCAGGCAGAGGTTGCACTGAGCCGAGATCATACCATTGCACTCCAGCCTGGGCAAAAAGAATGAAACTCCACTCAGAAAGAAAGAAAGAAAGAAAAAAAAAGATGAGAAAAATATTATCCACTCGCTTCTCTAAGTGTATTCAAATTACTATGAAGAGTGATTTAATTCTGACATCTTTTCCAAAATATTGCCTTTGTTACAAGCTGTCCTCTCTCCATTATTGTAGTGAACACTGAAACCTTGAGACCAGTAACTTTGGGTGCATGATGAGTCCAAGCAATGGAATTTGCTGGTTGTCAGTCACCTTTTTAGTGAAAAACGTGACCCATTTGCTTCCAGTAACAGTTGGCGGTCATTTACAGAGTTGCTGTTTGCTTGTCTCTTTGATTTTTCTTCTTGTGAAATAGAATGAAGATGGGAAAAGCATTAAGTGCTGCTAAAATCTGTGTACAGTCCAGACTGTCCTTTTCTGGCAAAGAAATGCTACTTAATTCATTTATCTTGTAATCTGTGACCCACTGGGTCTCTCTAAGAAGATTAAATACCAAAATTAAAGTGTCACTTGGCACTTTCAAAGTGAGACTATTACTTGTATTTTAAAATTTCTAATGAGCATTATCTATTTACTAAAATTAATAAGTTTAGAAGAGTAGTAGTCTACTAAAGAAATCCAGATATCTTTTGTTACTGAGCAAAGGCAAGGTTGAAGTTTTGACATTTTTCTGTAAGAAGAAAGAGACTGTTGAAAATGAGCTGGAAATGATTAGCGGAAAAGAACTCCTCCATCTTAGTAACCAAGTAACCAAGCAATTAATTAATAATACTCATTTGTTCATGCAGTCATTCATTTAACAAATATACACGGGAGCTAATTACATGCTAGCATCAAATTTCTTTCAAGATTATAGTCCAGTGAACAGTATATATAGGACTAAGATATTTATCCTTGACCCCGAAGAAGAGTACATGGCAGACAGGATAGGAAGTGATGAAAAGGAGGGCCTATCTGTGTTCTACGAATTGTGTTCTCAGCCACCTTCCTTTGCCCTGCCCACACCTTCCTCCAGTCTACATATAGAGCCCTGACTATACACAGATTAAGATTGTGTGTCTAGAATAGTCCGAATGCACAGTAACATTTCACTTGCCTGAAAATTAGAATTCCAGCAACTTTCGACACAGTCAATAGTAATCAACAAAAGATAAAAATTCTTATAGTACATGACTATTCTCTCTACACAAAGTGTTATGAGACTGAGATTTAATCGTGGAGTAATCAGAATATTTGACAGAATGTGAAGAAAATGAAATTGATTTTTGCAAATATTATGATCCAGATGTATGTTAAATATGTTGAGTTACATGATCAGATGTATTCAACACAGTAACTGTTTAAAATATTGTCACTATATTTACATATGAAATAAAAGGCTCAGAAATTGTAAGATCAAACCAAATTTGAACTTCAGTATTAGCTCAAAGCTCAGGAAATGATACTACCATAAAGGTCCTTATCAGATGATTTCTCATGTTATAATATCACTTGTGTATATTATGCAATTGATTTGGGAAACCACATTTCATTAGAACTTGGTTAAAAAACCAAGTTATGAAAAAGTTAAAAAATACTGGGAGGAATGGAGAAGAAATTAGAGATTTAAAATATGTAACTTCTAAAAATAATAAATACAGGCAATTTTAACCAATTTAGCCACTTAGGTTGCTTTTGAGAAACCGTAATTTTCATTTTTCATGAAGAGTAAATTTTTGGAAGCAACACAGTGCTGCTCACCCAGTCATGGCCTCTGTTCTACGAGACTTTTAGTTTCTCATTTATTTGTAATGATCTTTAGGATTTTTAGAACGCTGGAGTCAGTGCTGACATCTTGGTCCTGAAAAGGAGAGGGAAAATATCAGTTCTAAAGCTAATCGCAGTGTGTACTCTACGCCTATTTTTTAACCTTCTGGTATGGGTATCTATTATGGTTTAGAGGACACCTCACATTATATTAGCACACCTATTTATTATATTATATTAGTATTATATTGTGATATATTTACAGAATTCTTGGTCAGATATACAACAGAAAACTTATAGAGAATTGAAATCATTACTTTTGTTGGTCTATCGGTTCCCCAAAAATACTCACTTATTATGTTACAATAATTAGTATATGAATGAAAAAGAATAAATATTTGAATGTTGTTTTAACTTTCTTGTTTTGATCTGCTAAAATATGACTGTTTCTAACCCTGTAATCTTCCTGTTGGTCCTTGATAATTGTTTTCCTGCTCTACCCAGCACTGGGCTTCTCTTATATCTTCCCTTCCCTGCATTGGAATTATTTTGCAGTGTGCCTATCGATTTCTCTAACAGAGTATGTTTTGTCACATTAATTTGAAATCTTTTCCATTTCTGTAGAGTTAATATTTCCTCTTTGATCTATAGCCTTCTTTTAGATTTTGCCCAAGGTCACATTGTAAATCTAGAATCCATACACATACAAAGTGTTATTATGATGTTATAGTTATACAGTGTAAACCAATACATTTTTCTTATGTGCTATGGAGATACGATTGAAATGACAAAGTGATGGATAGACAGCTACACTCCACTTTGTACTGATTATAGAACCATCAACTCTGTGTTTCATTTGTTAGTTCCACCACATATTTAGTAAACTCATCTAAATTATTTGTTTCCCTTAGAGTTATTTCCATATCTAGAAAAAATTAAACGCATCTTAGTATTTTCATGAAATAATAAAATACAGCGCTCTAAATAAATTAGGATCTATGAAATGAGAGAAGAAAATCTAGTCACTAATTTTGCTTCGTATCAAATTAACAAGGCTTAGAGGCATTACAATGCTTTTATTATCTCTATCTTTAGCAGCTCAAAATCTTTACAATTTTAGGTGATTCTTACACTAAACCTTTGTGGCAGACAGATGGCTAATTTAACTTATGAGAAAACGAGAACATCAGGAAGTCAAAAGATCAACCTGAACCACTAAACAACCAACAAAAAAATAAAAGCAAATATAACTCTATTCTCTTTGTATTTCTTTTTATTTTGAAAACAAAATCCTGTAAAGTTTCTGACTTTGAAAATAAAATTCTCTAAAGTTATAATTACAGCGTATCATTGTTTCCTGACTGCTGTATTCCTGGATGTTTTCACTTACTCAACCGTAGACGAAGAATAGTAAGTGTAGAAAGGATGCTGTGAGCCTATTTCGGTAAGTTTCTAATTTTGGAACTGCTGCCCAAATGTATTTACTACTAATAAGTATATAGTGTAATAGTCCTTATATTTTTAAAAAATCAGTTTTATTATGTGCTCTATGCAGAGCAATTAAAAGTACAAAAATGACAGGTATATATATATATATCCACTATATATATATATACAGTGGAAATGTAGGTGGCATTTCTCTTCTATTTAAAATTCTTCCATAGTTTTCAAATTTTCCATGGTGAAATTATATTGATTTGAGGTAATAAAAATTACTTAAGGCCAGGCATGATGGCTCACGCCTATAATCACAACACTTTGGGAAGCTGAGGTGGATGAATCACCTGAGGTCAGGAGTTCGAGACCAGCTTGGCCAACATGGTGAAACCTTGTCTCTACTACAAATACAAAAATCAGCCGAGCATGGTGAGGGGTACCTATAATCCCACTACTTGGGAGGCTGAGGCAAGAGAATCGCTTGAACCCGAGAGGTGGAGGTTGCAGTGAGCCAAGACTGTGCCATTGCACTCCAGCCTAAGTGACAAGAGCAAAACTTCATCTAAAAAAAAAAAAAAATTACTTAACCATGGCATGTTTTCTTTTACTAGAATTCTTTCTAAAGCCCAGTATGGTGGCTCACACCTGTAGTCCTACCTGAGTTGGAAGGATCACTTGAGCTCAGGAGTTTGAGGCTGCAGTAAGCTATGGTTGTGCCACTGCACTGCAGCCTCGGTGACAGAGTGAGACCATGTCAAAACCAAAAAATTATTGCTAGTGATAATTTACCATAATCACCATAATTAGGAATGAATATGTACAGACACACATATTGTGTTAAAATTTAAAAAGCATTTTGTATCTGTTTATACATTTTTATATAAAAGTTTTCTACCCTGAATCTATCTTTTTATTGTTTAGGATGTCACTTTCTAAAATTTAAAATTTAACAAACCACACATAAAAGGTTAAATCACAGTCTGCCAAGAAATTCAGACAGGGATAAAACATTGAGAGGCCAGTCACTAAATCTAAATAGAGAAACAAGGATGGGGTATATGTCATCCAAAGGATTTAATTTTGTGACCTCTGAAAGCATTGTTGAGAAACAGAAGGAACAAAATCCTGTTGCCAGACACGCTAAGTTGCCATCCAAACAGCCTTGCGTTGTGCAATCTCAATTGCTTTTTAAAGAAACATCCTGTTCGAATAATGATTATGTACTTCACATTCATCCTTACACAAGAAAGGGTTTATTATGACTCATTTATTTTCTTGGAAAAAACCATCAACATCTCAATTTATGTTACACTGAGATAAATAAAGAATCACATTTGTAATACAAAAAAGCCACAGCCGCAGCACAGAGTTCGCAATCAAGCAGGCTAACAAATTTTTTCTCAAGAAAATATTAACAGGTTTCCAAACCGTTTCTGCTCCCACATCCACAGCATGAATCCTTATGTTCTCAGTTGGTTAAAATTGTATTTAGGTATCTGCAAGATAGTTATGATCATTAAAAAAACATGGGTGACATTCAGGTCTTCATTTTCTAATCAATCTTGTATTTTAACACATCTCACCCACCAAAGCAAACAGAAAATTCCAAAGTCCAATTTCCCAGACTTCTCGCTTTCCTTAATTCTATGTGCTATTCACACAATGACTAAAATGATTTTTCAGTTCTGCCACTTAAATATTTTTCCTCTGGCTCCGTATCTCCTGAGCTAAATTCAGTCCAAATGTTTACCATGATGCACTGATCGGTCATCTTTTATGAAACCTGGCTTTTGTATGGATGAAAACTAAAGCCAAGTATTATTTTCCTACTTCTGAAATTTCCCAACTCAGGCTTCTCCCGTATGTGAAGTTCATTAATTGCTCACAATGACAGAGACTTGGAATCTATGCATTTCTACTCTCACCCTGGGCCTGCCCTTCTCTCATTGGATCTGGAGAGTGATCTCCACCCATCTTACACTCATCAGAGAAAATGGTTCTGAAAAACTTCAGCTAAGAAAGTGTCTTATATGCAAGTATACAGAGCTGGTTTGTCCTTTCCAAAGGACAATCTTATCCTACATAAGGCTGAGACTGGGGAAAGAGAGGAAGCATGCTGAATGTAATTAGGAAGTAGATAAGAATTTGTTTAATTTCTTATTCCACAGGAGGCCTGGAGTAAAAGAGTATTCTTACATAAACACACTGATCAAAAAGAAAGGAACAATATGATTTTCTTAATTCTTCCTTTACTTGTCTCAAAGTCGGTGGACAGAGCCATGAAGGATCTAAAAGAACTGGTATTTGAGAACATCTTTGAGAAAGATAATGTCTGTTTTCAAAGTAATTATTCATCACAAGTTGGTGAGAGTTGGAGAGAGGCGGAGAAGAGGAGAATGACAGAAATATGGAAGAAGAAATGAACTTACTGGAGGAAGCTTGTC
>NW_016813672.1:1873506-1887045 GCF_001698545.2 Rhinopithecus bieti
TCCTTCCTTCCTTCCTTCCTTCCTTCCTTCCTTTCTCTCTCTCTCTCTCTCTCTCTCTCTCTCTCTCTCTCTCTCTTTCTTTCTTTCTTTCTCCTTTTTTTTTGAGACAGAGTCTTGCTTCATCTCCCAGGCTGGAGTGCAGTGGCATGATCTTGGCTCACTGCAAGCTCCACCTCCCAGGTTCAAGCAATTCTCCTGCCTCAGCCTCCCGAGTAGCTGGGACTACAGACACCTGACACCATGCCCGGCTAATTTTTTGTGTTTTTAGTACAGACGGGTTTTCACATTGTTGGTCAGGTTGGTCTCAAACTCCTGACCTCAGGTGATCCACACGCCATGGCATTTGCTATATTTCCCTTTTATAAACCTTAGAAATACCTTGAAAGCCTCATCTTGGGGTTCTCAATAGTGCAGATACAAAATGAACATTTTGTTGGTATAAAATAAATATTTTATTGGTAACTTTAAGGATGAAGCTGAGCAAAGAAAGGCTGATCTCTGATCTGCCTTTTCCTTTCAATCCTCCAATTATGTATCTTTTTTGTTTGTTTGTTTGTTTGTTTTTAAACGCCAACATAATGCCTTTGGTGGGTCGAAGACAGACTGTAGTAATGGCAAAATCATAATGAAACAAACTGCCAATGATAGATGGTATTTAGAATCTTAGGTTTAAGGTGTAATTGAAAGAATGTAACATTAAGTGAACAACTCATGGGTTCCATAAATTGTATAGATGTGAAGAAGACATGGGCCATACTGCTATGTGAATTAAATGAAGAGACACAATCAACAAACTGAGAGAAAACTGGGGACCAGTTGGGGACTATGTGGGTGTTCACGGCATCTGTTTCTCCCAATTGATCACCTCACTCTCACGAAAGAAGTAGAGACACTGTGTCTCAGGTCCTTCTTTTCTCCACCGGTGTGTCTCATAGTCGTTTCTCTGGGTACTTACCTTTTCCAAGATCCTTTGGGGGCTCAAGTCTGGGGTTCTTCGATCTGAACCAGTCTTTTCTCAAAGCAGCTACTTCTTCCACGGAGTACGTAGAATTCCACTGGCATTTTAAATACTATTATCCATTTCTTTTCTTTAATCCTTTGCTGCTTTGCTTGAAAGCAATGAGCTGGATCTCTAATATATGCAAAATGTTCCTGGAGAGTAAAAGACCTCTTCCTATCTGAACTTAGTCAATCAGTTGCCTTTGTGTTCATCTTATTGCAATACATCTTTTCTTTCCATTTACTCTGTTTTTTTGTTTTGTTTTGTTTTGTTTTAATTCACAAAGACTCAAAGAATTGGGTATCTTTATCCCTTTATCCCTTCAAGAACAGAGTGTTACTGTGAAACAGGTGGCCTGAGACTTGAGTTCTCTCTCTGCTATTAATTTGTTGAGGAACTTTTTACATGTTACTTACGCTCATGGTTTTATTATCTGTAATATGAGCATAATAAAGTATTTACACCATAGAAATGTTGTGAAGATTACATAAAATAATGTCTGTAAAATGTTAGCATAAGGTCTGGCATATAATGTGTGTTCAAAAACTATTGGCTAGCAATTCCCATGGAGAATAATTGTGAAGTGCTCTGACTAATAATTGTCAAGTGCTCTAAATTTCCCTTGTCCCCGTGGTAGATTGGATGAGTGTTCATTCCTAGTCAGTGGTTCCTCTGCCTTGTGCCTCCTTCCAGTTGACTACATACCAGATAATGTTGAACTTGGGAGGCTTCATGCTTTGATCAGTAAAATGTGAGTGTAAATTATGAGTATCACTTCAAAAAAGCTTTAAGTGCCTGTGCATAAGTAGTAAAATATATATATTTTTCTTTTTCATGATGACCAAGAGTATTCCAGAAAAGGCTACTCTTTCAGCCCAGGTTCCAGAGTAAGGATGTCATGGTAACCATCACAAACCACCATGGACACAGAGTATAGTACAAAGTAAACCATTATGAGGTTTTGAAGTTATTTGTTTCTGCAGAGTTGTGTAGTAGATAATTCAACTTGCCCAGTTTTTTGCTTTGACCTTCAATTCCTTGTTTTGATGTTGACAATCAACTGGGGTCTGCTCTTTTCTTATACCTCAAAGGTTTTTTAAAAATTGTCTTGTCACACATTCACTTCATCATATAAATATACTTTTGCTCTCCCTGGGCCATAGAATGTATCTTCAGATATGACAAGGAACTGTGATAAACTGATTCATTATAAGATAAAAGAGCTAAAGGAGACATTATGATATAAGACGTACTGCTTGCTAAGTAACAGTGATTTCTCTAGACAATTATTGTTGCCTAACTGTTAGAAATTTCTTGCAATCACTCTAGGTAAAAAGGAAGGCCAACTTGAATCCTGAAACTGGAATGTAGAGAATCTGATTTGGATTTGGGAACACATGCATGACGGCCTGTATAAATCCTAATGCCCCAGGATATAAGTGATGCTATCTTTAACCTGTGTGATAGCTCTACCTCCTCATAAGATGTCTTTCTATGTGATACAGGAGTACCAATTTGCAGGTCAAATCTCAAAACTATTACTGTAAGAAACGGGTAGATAGGTGTTAGCCAGGACAGCAATGGCAAAATCCAAGCATAGTATTCATCCTATGCTCATATTAATGTAAAATCTTGATTAACTTTGTATAAAAATACACTAAAATTTAATCTAAGCCTTACCTTTGAAAAATGTGCCAATTCTTGGATAAGGAAAATGCAGCACATATACACCTTGGAACACTATGCATCTATAAAAAAATGAAATCATGTCTTCTGCATCAGCATGGTTGCAGCTGGAAGGCATTATCCCAAGTGAATTAATGCAGAGACAGAAAACCAAATACTGTACATTTCACTTATAAGTGAGAGCTAAACCTTGGGTACACATAGACATAAAGATGGCAACAATAGAAAATGGGTGCTACTAGAAAGGGGAGGGATCTAATGGGGACAAGGGTTGATAAACTAACCTATAGGTACCATGCTCACTACCTGGGAAATGGGATTATTTGTAACCCAAACATCAGCATGATGCAGTATACCCAGGTAATGAATCTGCACATGTACCCCCTATATCTTAAATAAAAATTGGGAAAAAAGGAAAAGATCATTTAACAATATAAAATAAAATAAAACCATGTCCTCTCTCAAAAGAAAAAAACCTTGCCAATCTTCTTAACTCAATAAAAAATTAATTGTGAGGATCTTATGATGCCTACTATAGTGCACAGGGACTTCTGTGAATTTCTTTTCCCTATAAAGGAAATTTTCTATTGATAAGAAGGTCATGCTTCTCTGGAAAGAGCTAAAAATTATGCCCCAGGTTTGCATATCATAGATGGTTACTCCATTTCCCTTTACAACTTGGGAACTGTAGGAGGGCAGGGGTGTAGGAAATGGTTTTGCATAAAGGCCACAGATAAGATGACATATCATTTTTGTACTAAACTGGGATAAATTTGAGAGTTACAATGCAAGCTTATCCAGCAGAACACTAGGGCAACAGCTACATCAGTACACATGCTTGTTATATTCATATAGATTGTAGAAATGGGATCAGAACTGATAAGAATAACTAGAAAAATTTCTTTGGGTGACAAAGTCACTTAACAGTCTGCTACTCTTAAAAGACTACAATAATAAACATCTACATTTACCCAATTAGCTAAAGTAAAGTGAAATATTCAAGCTAACTGGCTAAAAAGACAGAGCAATACTCATACCTGTGAAAATTTAAAGGGATGTTTTCAATGAAATCTCATAGGCTCTTATTTGGCTGTTTTCATCATAGTCATTGCTTTGACTTAGCCTGGTGATAATTGCTGTAATGTTTCAAGTGGTTTCAGCTTATGAAAGACTTTTTGCTTTAACTTGGGGAAGTGTTTTTTTTTATTTTATTTTAAGCAATTAATGTTTAGGTTGACACCAGGAAAAACTGTCACCTATACTTCTACAATTTGGGGCCGTTTCTGAGATGCTAATTTCAGACATAAAATGATAAATAAGCATGTAAGTGGAAAAGTAAATGATTAAATAAGTAATCCTAAGTTTGAGGGATATGATAAGATTATAGATTGATATGACCACGTGTAACTTGATAGATCTAGTAGAGCAGAAACGAGCTTTTCATTCATATTAGAACAAGATCAAACAAAACAGATTTAAATTGTAGACATAGACATGAACTCATGGCCCGTTTGAAAGAAGAAAAAGTGTTTGAGGATTGACTAATCACCCTGCTTCACTGTACATATTCGTGTAAAAATCGCAAGATGTATCTTTATAAGCATCTAAATAAATTGGAAGCAGCAAAAATTTTGTCTCTAACACTATTTCTCACCAAACATAATCAGGCAGGGTGGCAGGCACCTGTAATCCCAGCTACTCGGGAGGCTGAGGTGGGAGAATCACTTCAACCCGGGAGGTGGAGGTTGCAGTGAACCGACATTTCACCACTGCACTCCAGCCTGGGCGACAGAGTGAGACTCCATCTCAATAAATACATAAATACATAAAATAAAAAGTAAAAACAGTAGGTAGCTAATTGCTCTAATATGAATAACTTATTTTTATTTTTATTTTATTTTATTTGTTGAGACGGAGTCTCGCTCTATCACTCAGGCTGGAGTGCAGTGGTGCAATCTCCGCTCACTGCAAGCTCCACCTCCTGGGTTCAACCCATTCTCCTGCCTCAGCCTCCCGAGTACCTGGGACTACAGGTGCCCGCCACCGCGCCCAGCTAATTTTTTTGTATTTTTAGTAGAGACGGGGTTTCACCATGTTAGCCAGGATGGTCTCGGTCTCCTGATCTCGTGATGGGCCTGCCTTGGCCTCCCAAAGTGATGGAGTTACAGGTGTGAGCCACCGCGCCTGGCCTAATATGAATCATTTAAATCCTCAAGACGTACACACGTCTGGAGATCCATGGAGGTTTTCAAAACAGACAGATGTACATTTCTGCCTGCTTTTGCAAGGAAAGTTCATTGCTATATCTAATCACATGACTCAGTGGAGTGTGGGAAAGGAGGGGAATCAAATTTCGATTGTGATCTCCATGCCAAACTCAGTAGGAGAAAGCCCTAGGTAAAAGAGTATAAAGTCAAATATGCTTAGAGACAGGGGATAGTTGAAGGAAGCCAGTTATGGCAGCAATGTAAACTGCTTTCCAAACACGCAGTAAGAATTTGTCCCCCTCCCCCAAAAAAGGTAAAAAAAGTAAGAATCAGGGGTGGAAGATGAGATAAAACTCTTATTTTGGAATGTGGTATTAAACAAGCTGATTCTGATTTAAGAAACAGAAAGTCCTGGCATTTGTAAACATATTTTTAAACGGAGCTGCATAGATTTTTAGTTTAAATCTTCCAAGTGGAATGAGAAAATTAGGAGCATTTATGCAGAAATGACATAAGTCGGCTATGATTTCTGAACTGCTACACTTTTCCTTGCTCCTCTGGGCTCACTGAAGGAGAACTCAGAAGGAAGCTTCATTCTCAAGACTGAGTCACTTTCTTAAGCCACTAGTGCATGTGGCCACAGTGATGCCCTAGAGCCCTATGTCAGAATAATAATTATAAAAACTAAAACTGTGAAAAGAGAGAAAGAACTGAATTTGGATTCCCTGGAATGCTGCGCCAAGTTTCTAGATATATGTTATTTGCAACCCATAAAATTAAACTTAAGGAGGACACTGTCATCAAAGATTTAATTGTGTCATTATGTTTTATGTATCTCTGTTTGAACATCTGCTTGGGTGTCCTCCGTTCTCTCTCAAAGAATGACGGACATGATGAAACCAGATTTAGAATTTGAGTCATGCTACCCTCAGCACCACGTGATTTATCAGTGCCCACTCCCAATCCAGGATGCCACATTGCCCTTTGTTGTCATATCTCAGTCTTTGATCTGTGACAGTTTTTCTGTGTCTCCTTGAGTTTTATGACCTTGACATTTTAGAAGAGGCATTTTGTAGAATGTCTCTCATCAAAGCTTGTCTGATGCTTCCTCATATATAGATTGTGAATTTTGAGGAAAGAGACTACATAGGAGAAGTGTGTTGAGAAAGGACTAATTACATATATTATTTGTGTTTTTCTAAAAGGGGCATTGAACTATTCTGTCATTTATTTATTTATTCAATCCTTCCTTTGCAAAGCCATGCATCACTTAATGACAGGGATATGTTTGAGAAATGTGTCATTAGGCAATTTCATTATCGTGCAAGTATTATAGAGTGCACAGCCTACTACACACCTACGCATAGCAATGGTATAGCCTATTGCTCCTAGGCTATAAACTTGCATAGCATGTTACTGTATTGAATGCTGCAGTTAACTATAACATGATGGTAAGTGTGTATCTAAACATATGAAAGGTACAGTAAAACATGGTATAAAAGGTAAAAAATGGTGCATCTTTACAGGGTACTTATGATAAATGAACTTTTCAGGACGGCAAGTTGCTCTGTGTGAGTCAGTGGGTGAATGAGTAATGAGCGAATGTGAAGTCCTAGGACATTACCATAAACTACAAACTTTATAAACATACACTTAGGCAACACCAAATACCAAATGTATTAAAAATGCTTTTCCGTCTTCATTATATATTTATCTTGGCTTACTGTAGCTTTTTTTTTACTATATAAACTTCTTGGCTTTTTAAACTTTTTGATTCTTTTGTAATAACACTTAGCTTGAAACGCATGTAGTATAGCTGTATAAAAATATTTTCTTTCTTTATATCCTTATTCTTTTTTTTTTTTTTGAGACGGAGTCTTGCTCAGTCGCCCAGGCCGGAGTGCAGTGGCACGATCTCGGCTCACTGCAAGCTCCGTCTCCTGGGTTCACGCCATTCTCCTGCCTCAGCCTCCCAAGTAGCTGGGACTACAGGCGCCACGCCTGGCTACTTTTTTGCATTTTTAGTAGAGACGGGATTTCACCGTGTTAGCCAGGATGGTCTCGATCTCCTGACCTCGTGATCCGCCCGCCACAGCCTCCCAAAGTGCTGGGATTACAGGCGTGAGCCACCATGCCCGGCCTTCTTTATATCCTTATTCTATAAGCTTTTTCTGTTTAAAATTTGTACTATTACTTTCTCTTTTTTTATTTTTAAAACTTTTAAATTAAACACTAAGAGCCAACAGACACATGAGCCTAGGCCTATACAGGATCAGGATCATCGATATCACTCTTTTTCACCTCTACATCTTGTCTCCCTGGAAGGTCTTCAGGGGCAATAACATACATGGAGCTGTCATCTCCTATGATGACAATGCCTTCTTCTGGAATCCCTCCTGAAGGATATGCCTGAGGCTGTCTCACAGTTAACTTTTAAAAAATCAGTATAAGAAGTACACTATACAATAATGATATAATGTATAATATAGCAAAAATTAGATAATAAATTTTCAGCTCCATTGTAATCTTACGTGACCTTTATCTTATATATAGTCTATTCTTGACTGAAATATATTTATGTAGTACATGACTGTATATCAGTATGAACTCATGAATATTTGTTTAATTTTTTGTGATGTCATTTAGTTTATTATGTATTTTGAAAAAAGTAGTATACTTGGTTTATATAAATCAAAATGCAAATGATAACTGCTCTTTGCATCTGGTTATATCTGTGTCTCATAAATATTTTTTGATTTTCTCTGTTTAAGTACAAAAGCCTTTTGAAATAATTAGGTAAATTTTCCCACAGAATAGCTCACATTCAGGATTTAGCTGACTTCTGGTGGTGTTTAACTACTTCATCTATGCCCCAGATTTGCTGTCAGTTGAAAGCAAAGGGTACTTTTCTTTCTTTCTTTCTTTTTTTGAGACAAGTGCTCACTTTGTCGTCCAGGCTGGAGTGCAATGGCGCAGTTTTGGCTCGCTGCAACCTCTGCCTCCTGGGTTAAAGCGATTCTCTTGCCTCAGCCTCCCGAGTAGCTGGGATCACAGGTGTGTGCCACCACGCCCAGCTACTTTTTGTATTTTTAGTAGAGACAAGGTTTTGCCATGTTGGCCTTTCTGGTCTAGAATTCCTGACTTCAGGTGATCCACCCGCCTCTGCCTCCCAGAGTGCTGGGATTACAGGTGTGAGCCACTGCGCCTGGCCTGAAAGTTACTTCTAAAATTGTGGTTAGAATCAGGCTAATTTTATTTTGAAAGAATACTTCTTAGGTGATGCTGATTACTTCATACTGTAGAATATTAGAAGGTACATAACACCTAAAATGTCTCAGCTTTAATGATACTAGAAATAATCTGTGAGTTCGGCTTGATCCCTTCTTTCTAAAGGTCCTTGTCAGCCTTTACTAATGATTTTACCACCCACTGATTGCCATTGTCATGATCATATCTGTCATTACAACCTGTGAGATTATAGGTTTTTTCTAATTTTTATCCATTTATTAATTAACTGGACTTCTTAATACAAGAGTTTTCCCTTATGTACTAGCACCTAATTTTGTTAGGCTGAAACACAATTCGCATGAGAAGATCAAGATAAAGATTTAATTATTTCACTTTAATTATCAAATTCAGAAATATAATTCACATGAAAGGATCGAGATAAAGACTTAATTATTTCACTTTAATTATCAATTAATTGGTGCCCTGGCAACTTTTACTGGTGCTCAAAAATTTTGTTTTGTTTCTCATACTCTCTAAGAAACTTAGTTCATACTCACTGCTTTTGATATACCCTATGTGTTTTAATAATCATTTAAAGACATCATTCTTTCCGATGTTAAAATTTCCCCATCTTGCTCAGTGGAAGTCCTTCAGTTTGTCTCTTTTGCCTCTTTAGCATGACCCATGAGAACTTCCTTGTTTTCTGGCTCAAGAAAACATTCTACATTTATGTCTTAAATTTTCTGACCCCTGACTGGGATCAGCTACTTCTCAAAGAAGGCTTACCTCCTTTAGTGGTAAATAGTTTTTAGAAATTATATTGGAAACTAGAGGTGATTATTACTACTAGGCTGTTATAACTCTAGGCCTTTTTCGCAAAGATAAGAAATATATATTTTGTTAAAACTGGAGGTGTTATGAATTTGCAATTGTATCTTCGAATCATATTTAAGATTCGAACACTATTACTTATTATATCTGAATTTATGTAGGCAATTCTTTTCTTCCATGCTGAAAATAATGATGACAACAATCATAACGTAAATACCTACTTTTTAACTTACAATCCACTGTAAAATGGGCTCAAAGTCACTTTATGCTATCACATATTGCAATTTCCTTATGTCTACATTTTTCAGATTTGAAAATTGTATATTCTGTAGTTTACCAAAAAATTATTTAAAATTGATGTCCAAAAATAAAAGAAAATGTTCTAAATATGATTTAGGTACTCCCAGAATTAGTGAAATGGTGTTTTCCCTTTAATTATTTTATAGAATACCTAGCATCACCAACTCAGTGAGAACTTTCTTATGGAAATTCTGCTGCCCCAAGTGCCTCGTTTCCCAACATTACCTCCGTAGTAGGTAGAATAATGGACTCTCAAATTTGTCCATGTCCTAATTACCTGCATCTGTGAATACATTACCTTACATGGCAAAAGAAACTCTGCAGATATGATAAAGTCTCTTGAGATGGAGAGAATACCCTGCATCATCCAGATGCACCGAATTTAATCCCAACAGTCTTTATAAAGGAAAGAAGGCAGCAGAAGAGTAAAGAAGTAGATGCGAAAACAGAAGCAGAGATCAGAATGACACAGGGCCATGAACTAAAAAAATTGGGTAGCCTCTAAAAGCCAGGAAATGTAAGAGAAAGAATTGTCCCCTAGAGCCTCCAGAATTAACACAGCCCTGCCCACACCTTCATATGAGCCCAATGAAACCCATTTCAGACTGACTTCCAAAACTATAAGCTAATAGATTTGTGTTGTGTGAAGTCACTACATTTGTGATAATGTGTTACAGAAGCAGTAGTAAATTAACCCACGTCTCCACATATTTGTTCTCGTTGGTATGCATGATGACTTGCAAGTATTTTATTTATTGGTCTGTGGACTAAGTGCCTCTTCTCTACTGGAATGTAAGCTTTATGAAGTCAAGACTCTATGTTCTTATTAACTTATACTATTCTCGCTGAGTATAATATATAATTAGTAGGGTCACAATAAATATTTTTGAGTAAGTTAAGATGTAGAGAATCTAAAATTGTTCTGGTCCACATTAAACTTACGAAAGAATGAAATAAGCTATTGACAGACCTGTTCATCTAGTAATGGAGCAGTGGATTACATGCGTTACCTCCCAGCCATGCAGACTTTAGTTTTGTAACTTTGACTGTGGTTTAATCACTAACTCACATGGCCACATTCTCTATTAGTCAGCAAAAGTCCTTATGGACAAGGTGAATACTGTGTTTTTGTTTTAATAATAAATCCTTATACTCTAATTCAGTTACCTGACATTTATGAGATACTCAATAAATAAGTATTTAATGGATGAAAATAAATGAAGAAATGTGTTATGATTAACTCAGTAATTCATATTCTTTGACATTTATCTCCTTCATTTAATTTCTGATTTTAAACTGATTGCCCTATATTATCAAATATATTTCTAAATTAATTTTCATTCACAAATTTGCTGTATTTGATATATATTCTTCCATTCACTCTAAATCATTTATATTTTACAATATATACAGATGACATTTGTTTAATGTGATGTGACCATTGTTTTAGGTGATGTGGGTATTGAAGCAAAGAAGATGGACAAGTCGTTATTTCCTAGAAGCCCATTTTGTAGAACTAGATAGACAACAAATAAATAAATGAAAGAAAGTATCAGTTAGTGATAAGTGCCTTGTAAAGAAACCAGTTTATCTAGATAATTTTGTTTTTATGCTCTGCATTCTGATTTCTGTGCTTTCAATTTTTATGCCATTCTATAGGCATAAAATGTCTTTCTGTCTTTTGTATTTGCACATGAAACAGCTTGGGTTTTGCAATTGGAAGAGTGAACTTGAGTTTGATATCCACTGGAGATGAACAATATGACCTCATACAAGAGTTTTAATGTAGGTGAGGCCAGTTTGTCATATGTAAAATAGAAATATTTTTCACTGTGGTGATGAGTGAACAATGCCCATTGTACATAAAGCACTCACCACAACGCCTGGTACACAGTAGGCTCTCCTTAAATATAGTGCCTTTTGTTTTTCATTTGTGGATTCAAAACCCTGTCATTCTTTAAAGCCCTGAGCACTTTTAAATCTGTGTTTTTCTGAAGTCCCTTTATAGCACTCTTAGCTTGTCTTGCCCTTTAGAGGATTTTCTACTTCTCTTTTGTTGTTGTATATTTTCCCCTGTGCTTATGCTTTTGTCCTTCAGTCTCCACTTAGCCTTTTGAAAGCAGACCTCCCTCTCCCCCCAATATTATGTTTCTTGTCTTCTCAGAAGACTTGGCACAGTGCTCACAAGAAAGGTGGTGCTAGAGAGAGCTGGCCTAGGAATGAGAAAAACTGGACTCTCATTCTGACTCATCTCATCTTGTAACAAGTATGCAGTCTCATTATTCATAAGGTGAAGAAGCTATTACTTGCCTGTGCTATCTAGCTCACTTGTGGGTGTGCAGTATAAAAAGTACAAAAGTAAATATGTGGCACAGCACCTGCTTTCAGGACTGTATGAGATAACAATAGTAACTTAACACAAACAATCAATAGACTGTGTTAAGCTCTTACTGTGTGCCAGACACCTGTCATCTTTTCTACAACCAGGTTCTGAGAGACGGCCTGGAATAATGATCAAGAACCAGATTCTGCAGCTGGGCCACCTGCATTTGAATTCTGTCTCTGCCACTTCTTTGCTTTGGGACCTTTGGAAGGTGTTCAAGCTCTGTGCTTCATTTTTCTTATCTGCAAAATGGGATTAATAATATCCACATCATACGATCATCATATGTATTAAATAAGTAAAAAATTGAAACATATATATACATAGCTCTATATATAAAAGACCAATTCTCCAAATCATCTTATTTAAGGTAATATAATTTTTAAAAGGAGATAGTATAGTAGAGAGGAGAGTATTTCCAGTGGTGTTCAAGGCCTGGGCAGAGCAGACAGAATTTCTAAAATGCTCAAGTAAAAGCTTATTCTTATTTAATATTTATTTAATTATTTTGTCTAGACATGTAATCATATTTAATATTTAGCCCCAATGTGCCAGATAAGCTTTACTATCGCATTCTTATTGATAAGGAAGTAGAGGCTCACAAAAATCCTATACATTGCCTGAATAAACACTGGTAGAATTTGCCAGGTATGAATTCAAGGGAGTTTGATTCTGAATTTTAAGCTATTTCAGGTAAACCAACAAAAACAATAAGGCAATATTATTCAGAACTTTGGGCCATTCCAAATGCAGAACATGATGCCTTTTGTGCAAAAAAAAGGCAAGGAGGGGCTACAAAACCCCCCAGGACACAGCCGCCTTAGCAAAGGTAGTCTCTGTTAATGACTGCTATGGGAAATGGACCAGTCAGTGTTAACTGAGATAAAGTGTCCTCAGTGTTACCTACTGGCTGATCTGTTATCAGAAGAGGGCATCTATGGTAAGGTATAGAAGACTCTTCAGCACAAATGTGAGTTCAGTAGCTACTGTATCACTTTGTAGCTGTTCTGCCTTGAGTAAATTTTGAAGACTAAATAAAAGAATATTTTCTAGAAAACATGACATATAGCATCAAATATAAAATAATGGTTTTTGCCTTGTGAATTACAGAATGTGGTTCTAGGGCTCTATTCCTTCACCTGTGATGCTACAACCTTTGCATGTGTCTCTTATAATCAACTAAGTCAATCATGTTACTCTTTGTATATGGACAAAAATCTGAGTCTTTCTTCTTCCTACTTGCTTTAATCTGTTATATACAATCTTCAACTTGAAAAAAAAAAAGGATAAAGGATTTATTATTTGCTTAGGATTTATTATTTCCTTTATTCAAAAATAACGTTTTCTGCAGAAGTGCAGATGGATCACTCTTCATCATATAACTCATAAAGTAACTCCAAATATATTCTTGATGTTGTTACTTTGTGGAAATATTTGTAAGACCCATATTATATGTTACATTCATTTACTTGTTCATACAAGCCTAAACAAATGTATATGATAAGCCACCTACATATGTTACACAATGATACACATACATATTTTACATAAATTATTCACATTGTGCTATGTTTTGTTTTTTAATTATTCCCAAACACTAAGTTCTGATAGCAAAGAAAGTCAATACATGCTGAACAAATTTATTGAAGTATTAAAAATCTGAGAGATAAAAGAGATATAAATATTTTTTCCTGATAGAGAAAAAGTAAACTATGAATACAACCTGTGATGTGAAATAATGGTCGATTATATATTTAGACTGTGGAAAACATGCGGTGTAAAAATTTTTTGATAAATATTTACTAACTTCCTGTATAAAAAAGAACTGAAACTTTCCGATCCAGATAATGTAGTAAAAATGAACAGACACAGTCCCGGCTTTTTTTTTTTTTTTTTTTTTTTTT
>NW_016813672.1:1887181-1988551 GCF_001698545.2 Rhinopithecus bieti
TAACTAAAATTCCAGCAGGAATTATAGATGCTACAAAGCACAATACTCAAAAATAGGTCATCTCCAAATTCTGGAGAAAAGAATAACAGGGTTCTGTGAAGCAGAACACAGAAGAAGTTCTATGTTAGATGTGTTTGTTCATAAAGTCAAAGTTTGATGAAATAGGGTAATTTGTGACTGTTTTTGATTGACACAAAATCAGAAATATTTACTGGCCAATGGAAGAGATAAGGAAGGAAGTGGGAAGTGAGTGAAAAAAGAATCTGAAATAAGGTTTTATAAAACAAAAAGTTGAGACTGAAATTTCAGAGGACCGAGAGGAACAGGTCTTGATGAGAACTGAAAGAAAGAATGTCTCTAAGGTTAGGCTCTAGTACGTGAAACCTGAGGTGAACATTTATAGTTAAAATTAAGGACCTGAGATTCCTACTTTCTGTCAAGATGACTTAATAGAGACTGGATTTACACTCTTGTCTAAAACAAACAAAAACAGACAAAATATATGAAGCAGCAGTTTCCAATATGCTTAACAATGAGGGTTACTAAACCCTGGAAAATAAACATGAGTGATCCCTGTAACCATCTTGAGGGGGATTACAGGGCACAGCACAGGGACGCAGAAGCAAGGCATATTTTGATGACTTATATTTGTTCATTAAATACTCGCAATAAAACTGCAAGGTAGGAATTGTCATCAAACCTATTTGGCAGATAGGAAGACTAAGGCTTGGTTAATTTTCTTTCCTGAGATCAGAAGTTAAAATGTGGATCCAACCATTCTGGCTTCAGAGTCTGTGCCCTTAATCTTTGTGATACAGTGTTACTTAAAATGGTGCCATCTGAAGACAAAGGGCCTTAGATAATAAAACACTTTCATTCCAAATAGCAAAACTGCTTCATATACCATTTCTGTGTCTGCAGACAGCCTAGAGCTTAGGTAAAAAACAATGAAAGGAAGGTAAGAAATCTTAGTCCATCTCACACCCATTAGGATGGCTATTATCAAAAGAATAGAAAGATAATATGTATTGGCAAGGACATGGACAAATTGGAATGCTTGTGCTTTATATGTGGGAATGTAGTGTACTGCAGCTGCTATGGAAAACAGCATACCGATTCCACAAAACAAAATGAAATAGAATTACTCTATGATTTGTCAATTCCACTTCTGGGTATATATTCCAAACAATTGACAGCAGAATCTCAAAAACATATTTGTACACCATGTTCATAGCAGTGTTATTTACAATAGCAAAAAGGGGGAAGAAATCTGTGCTCAGTGAAGAATGTGTAAACTAAAATGTGGTATATACATAGAATGGACTATTATTCAACTTCAAAAAGAAAGGAAATTGTGACCCATGCCACAACATGAATAAACATTGAGGACATTACGCTAAGTGAAATAAGCCAGGCATCAAAAAATGAATACCGTGTAATTCTACTTACATGAGATACCTAGAGAAGTCAAATTCATAAAGACAGAAAGTAGAATGGTAGTTGCCAGGGGCTGATGGAAGGAAAGAATATAGAGTTACAGTTTAATGAGTATAGAATTTCAATTTCCTAAAATGAAAAGAATTGCAGTTGGATGGTATTGATGGCTACACAGCAATGTGAATGTACTTAATGCCACTGAACTGGATACTGTAAAAGGGCTAAGATGGTAAATTTTATATTATGTATATTTTACCATAATTTAAAAAAAGAACTCTTAGTACTTGATTTAAGTGGAAACACTACCCTATATTCTGATTTTACTTTCTATTCACATCTCAGTGAATTAAAATTGTTTACTGTATGTGTTTAGCTCTGTATGTGCCTTCTCATTTCTCTCTTATTCTTGTTTCTCGCCCACCAAGGAATGGTGAAGCAATTTTCTTATGGGCACAGTTCATGCTACAATCTGAGATTCAATTATGTAAAAATACCTTGGGAAATGACAATAGTTAACAGCTTCTTGGGAAATAATTATAAATACACATGTGTAGGTGTAAGTATTATTCATTGATCTGTGTACACGCCCTACCTAAAAGGATAGAGCTACCTTGCCTGTCATTGCAACTGTAACACACATTGCAAGTGCCAACGTGAGGAGCCATGGCTGGTAAGTCTTCCCCAGGAAAGGATAGGTCTTAGGGAGGAATTAGTTTGGGAAAGGACTGCCTTTCTCATTAGGCTTTGTGAATGTTTGTGTGAGCAGCCTTAAAGTGGAAAGGGAAAGAAGGGAGAGGCAGGGTGGGAAGATGCCCAGACTTGCACAGCATTTTTGAAGGAACAGATAAAAGCCAGGAAGAATCTGGGATCCTACTGGTATCTGCTATAATTTTGCTAGTGTTGTCCTCATTTGAAGAGTTATGTAGTTCAGGATGAGAATGGGCACAGGAATGGGTATCAGCAGCTGTTGTTCTCAAAGGAAACAGTCAATTCCCTTTAAAATTCATGAAACTGTCAATTCCCTTCAAAATTCAAGAAATTGGGATGTGTCAGAACAGAATGACTTCTGATTTTTAGGAGATTAACAGAAAAATCATGAAATCAAGTTTCCCAGGTCACTCAGTGAGCATATATAGGTAATGCTAGAATCAGAGGGAAGTACATGGAGTAAATGCAAAGGTATAAGACCATTCCTTGGGATTACTGTACTTGTGAAGAGAAGTATTTAAATGATTGTTTCTCTGTTGGTAAATTGAGAGGGAAATTGTGTCGTGTTCATTATTTGAGGAATCTTTGGGCTTCCAACAGACCAACTCTTGCGTAAAAAGAGAAGAATTTTTATCCATTCACTGGGTGCAGGCACAATAAATGCCTTGCTGGATTACCTATTAGAGGATGAAATTATTAGCCAGGAAAACATGAACAAAGTGAGAGATGAAAATGACACTGTCATGGATAAGGCTCGAGTCTTGATTGACCTTGTTATCGGAAAAGGATCCAAGTCTTGCCTCAAATTTATCAAGCATCTCTGTGAAGAAGACTCTCAACTTGCCGCAAAGATGGGTTTACACAAAGGTGAGGTGGAATGATTCAACCTAATGTCCACATAGTGCCTGTATCTTCAATTCAATTATGATTTTCTTCACTTGTCAGTTGATAATAGGGTTCCCATCATTTCAGACTCAGACCCCATTCCTTTATGCATGGTTCTAGCTTGTGTCTCTTCTCTTTACTTTTTTGTGTCCCTTGTACCTATTCTGTCAGTACCCTCTGCTGACTACAGGTCATCTCTAGTTCTTTGTAGGTGGTAGATCATTACTGTAGTTCATTTAAAGAGTCTAGATGTTTTTATCCTGAATCCTTGGAATGGTCCTGGAGCGATGTTGTACGTTGCTCCTTCTTGAGCCTAAGAAGCCCATGTATTTATTAGAAGAGAAGGTAAAAGCTCTTTTTTACCTACCACCCTGCTCTTGCTCCATCTCCCTATTAAGTGCTTTTCAGAATATACAATGATGATGGAATTGTCAAAGAATAAATTGAGTGTGTACATAGAATTAAATATGCTCTAAATAATTATATTTGCATGAAATTATGTATAGATTCTCTTTGGAAGTCATGTCCTTTGCCTTTTCTTTTGTGTAACATAGTCTACTTGCATGGGGCTAGTCTACAGGCCATTCTCTGTAGCCTATCCCTTTGTATTTCTAGGCCTCCTAAAAGCCCAGATGCAGGCTCTTGTGTCTGAGCTGGCCCATTCCAATAACACTTTTCCCCCTCCACAGAGTGAAGATGGAACTCTGGAGCAGTTCAGAGACTTCCCAGAGCTTCTTCCAAGGGAGAAGACATTCTTGTAAAAAAACTGATTGTTTGAAAGCTGATTAATCTGATTGATTTACAATAAATCTTGCATTCTCTCACATTACTTGCTTCTTATTCTTTCTCTCCCCATACCAACAGAGGATAATTCATCAATAATAATGAAGGTCATGATAATTGTAATGTAACTAAGAAAGTCCCTTCCTTTTGGTTTAGTTCATTTGCAATCCTGTAGAGACATGTACAGCCTGCTTTGGTGCTTTTAGCACCGAGAGTCTGATGTAATGGGAATAAAATGAAGTCCCCACTCAGAATTTTAAATAACATTTCTTCTTTGCAATGTTCTCATCTAGTTGTTCAGGCCCAGGTGTATGACAATTACTCAACATAATAAACAAAACTTCCTTTCTGGGAAAATAATAGGGAAAATTCATGGCAGATACTCCATTGCCAGACATCAGGCTTCCACAAAAAAAACTGTTCATAAAAGCACTGATAGCATTTCAAGTCCACATGGGCAGGGTGCAACAAGGTATGACTTAATGTCTGAGGAATGGAGATTTGTGGAGTCAAGATAGTGTAATGGCATGTCATCGCTTTGCACCCTTCAGAGCAAAACACTGGTTATTAATTATGCTTAGGCTATCTTTTCCCTGTGTATATAGTGTTAAATAATGAAGCATTGTCTTCTAGATGCCTCAGGATGTCTTCTAATTTGTTAACTCATGTCGATTTCTAAAATTTCTGGCATAGGTGCTAGCAAAGGATTGGGTGCCAGGAACAAAGGCCAATGAATTTCGTGAATTTTTTAGGTTTGCACACTTTTTCCAAGCTCTTTAGCAAAGTAAAATAAAACTTAATGGGATTCTTCTCCTTCTTGAATTTGTCAGTCATAAATTGTGGAGAAAAGAATCATTATAGGTTGACACCAAATACAGTAAATGGGAATGTTTGTTATTTTCTTCTACAGAGGAGGTATATGCCAGTGACAGGAAGTGTTTATTTGAGATAAGTGATTAAGGTTACAGCTATTCTCATTTGTAATCAGATGGTTTAATTGAGAAAACACATTTTGAGGGTGATATTGTTTGGCTTTGTGTCCCCACCCAAGTCTTATCTTGTAGCTCCCATAATTACAATGTGTTGTGGCAGGGATGCTGTGGGAGATAAGTGAGTCACAGGGACGGGTCTTTCCCACTCTGTTCTTATAATGATGAATAAGTCTCATGAAATCTGATGGTATTAAAAATGGGAGTTTCCCTACACAAGCTCTCTCTCTTTGACTGTTGCCATACATGTAAAACGTGACTTGCTCCTTCTTGTCTTCTATTATGATTGTAAGGCCTCTCCAACCATGTGGAACTGTAAGTCCACTAAACCTCCTTCTTTTGTAAATTGCCCAGTCTCAGACATTGTCTCGGAATAATACACAGGGAATTACATTTTGAGTATAGTTTGGCAGTATGCTCAGTATTCAAGGGGAACGAGTTTGAGGTCAAGATAGGTCTGTCATAAACTCAGTGATCATTTGGAAGTTATCTTAACCTTATTGAGGCGCAAATTCCTTATACGTAAAAAGGAATTAAAAACACCATCCACATAGAGTCCTTGACAGAATGAAATGAGTTTACAAAGGGCTAAACCCAATTCTTACCAATGAATGAGGAAGCAATACATTTTTCCTGCATGTATAATAATTTTATTGATACCTTCATTTGTAGAAACATAGAATCATGATACAGAATAAAGGATAAAAGTCCAGGGAATACAAATCATAACCCATATAATTTTTCTTTAATTCCGTATAAAGTATAAAACCTATAAATAATCAAATCAAGACTGTAAAAGTCTCTCCAGTCTATATAATTTATGTGATGATTAGGGCAGCTCATGAGTATCCTTACCTTCAATGAAGCTGTTAGAGCCAATTAGCGCCCCTGCTAAGAACCTTGGATAATTTATGTTGGACAGCAACAGGCAATCAGCAGTGATGTCTGTGAGGTCACTGAAAGGAAGGATTTAAAGGAGTAGCTCAATCTAGGAGTCTTTTTTACTACCTAACCTGACTTGATCCCCTGAAGCCGAAAAGTAGCTAAACACAATGTGTTTTCAATTAACCTAGTAAACATATATCTAGATCAAATAGTAGAATCTAAAACAAAATAAAACAAAAACACACAGTTCAAAACAACTCCTTTACTTCTCTTGAATCTCCCCTTCCTCAATCAGACAATCATCCATAAGCTCTTCACACAAAAATATTTTGGAGTCATCACTGTTAGAGCCAGACAATTTTGGGGGCATGTAAGTTATACCTCTATTTAAAACAAAACAATAGCTTTCCTGTGTTGGCCTTTGACATGACCAAAAAAGGTTATTCTCCATGTCCTTCTTACCTATCCAGCCTCCTTGTGGAGTGCATTAGCATTGTGGAGTAGAGTGCTAAGCCCTTGATGCAGACTCTTTCCTCATTTCCATGTCTGTATTTTCCCCATCTCGCTCTATTTCCTCTTATCAGAATGCTCTTCTCTTCAATCCATGCCTAACTTTTTATGATGCAGCCAGATATCACTGCCCCATGGAAGCATTTTTTGAAACTGACTGGCTTGCAGTATTCCGATTATTTGCTTTTCTAATAACAGCTAGCTTTCTAGGAGGTCTTTACTGTGTGTCAGCCCTTTGTATCTTCTCATTTATTCTCCACAACAGCCTTATTAAATTACTGTAATTAGTATAACTTAGTCCCACTTTTCAGAGATAACTTGCCCAATACCACAAAGCTAAGAGGGAGCTGCGACACTAATGGTGGCTGTGCATTCAAGACATCAATATATGGCATAAATAATGCCACTTACCTCCTGATCATAACATCTATCATAGATGGAAGAGGTTCTATTTTTTATTTTAAGATGGCTATTTGTGTAAATTTTCTGTCCTAAATCATACATATAACTCCATGAGGACTCTGAGCACTTTTTTTTTTTTTTTTTGGCAGAGTTTTGTTCTTGTCACTAGAGTGCAGCAGTGCGATCTCGGCTCACTGCAACCTCCACCTCCTGGGTTCAAAGAATTCTCCAGTCTCAGCCTCCACAGTAGCTGGAATAACAGGTGCCTGCCACCATGACTGGCTAATTTTTGTATTTTTTGTGGAGATGGGGTTTACTATGTTGGCCAGGCTGGTCTCAACCTTCTGACCTCAGGTGATCCACTCACCTCAGCCTCCCAACGTGCTGGGATTACAGGCATTAGCCAGTGCACCCAGCGCACCCAGCCTCATTTTTGTTTATTATTTTAGCCTCAGTGGCAAGCATAGAGCCTGGCATGTCACAGACATCTTAGCAAATATTTATTGACATTTTTTGAATACTTTCAAGACTTGGGGGGAAATAATATTGATTTTCACAAGTATCTATTAAGTATCTATCTGTGATTCACAAGTATCTATTAATTGCCTTTTCCCAAAAGAAGAGCAAAAGGTTCTGTGAGTTGTACGAATTCTCTGATCCCTGACCTTTAAACATTCCTAATCTCTAAACATGTTCTTCTGAGTAACTTTACTCATTTATCTAAGTTTTCATGCTGGAGGTATGTATCTTTGCAAGGCTGGGTTCCCAGTGGAGATGACTTTTTCTTATACATACGCTTTTTCTTCTTCTTTTTTTTTTTTTTTTGCTTCATAGCTCAGTCAGCTCTGAGATGGACAGCATCATGGTGAAAATACTCCTTCGTGGTTATGCTGAGTTTTGGAGTTATAAAGACATACCTATTTCTAGAGATGATTTTCAGTTTAGGGCATTAATCAGCAAATTCCATTATTTCCAGATAGTTACAGCTTGAAATGAATAATCGGCTAGAGTATGAAAGGAATTGTTAGTGACAAATACACAGTGTATTTGGGAGAATAACCTTCAGCATTGATAAGTGACTGTTTTAATAGCATTCATCTTTCCTCAGAGTATCATTCTATAAATGAACATAGGATGCAAGGCTTCTTAGCAGTGGTTCCTTTCTTGCCAGCAATGAATGGCATTTTCAGAGCAAGTGTACCCATTGAGCCCATCTCCTTTAGTATTAACCACTGACCCACAATGTCAATTGATGGAGAGGACAATGGAGATTTCTCAGGGATTGATGCTTACTCAGAGATGCTGTCTTTGAACAATCTCATCCATTCCCATAGCTTAAGTTTCATCTATTGGCTACCTTTTCCTACCTCATATTCTCAAGTCCAAACCACTCTTTTGATTTCCCAACATCTCTCTTTAGTTGCCTATTGGTCTTCTTTAATTATCTCAAACTGATTATGCACAAAGCTAAACTCATCATCTTCCCCTGAAGATGTTCCTCTTCCAATTTACCCTTTCTGCAAATCACACAACCATCTACTCAGCGTTTCAAATAGAATCTTCCAAATAATCATGGGAATTATCTTTCTCTTGCACTCCAGCATTCAAGCAGTGGCAAATGTTCTTCTTGTTTAGTCAAGTGTATACCATTTTTTTATCGCCCTGCTACCTCTTTATTTTAGACCCCTTGCTTTAGCAGTATCATGCATTTCCTCTGCTGTGATTTTTATTGCTTATTTATTTATTTATTTATTTATTTATTTATTTATTTATTTATTTATTTTGAGATGGAGTCTTGCTCTGTTGCCAGGCTGGAATGCAGTGGTGTGATCTCCGCTTACTGCAATCTCCGCCTCCTGGGTTCAAGCGATTCCCCTGATTCAGCCTCCCGAGTAGCTTAAAAAGTAGTGATATTTATTCAATAAACACTTACTGCCCACCTACTATATTCAGGACAGTGTTTTACTGATTGAGAATACTTGGAATATAAGACAAATAAGCTCCTTGCTTACCTAGATCTAAAATAAATAGATTATTCATAAGATAATTATTAAATTATTTATTGAAGATGACAGCATCCTTAAAATTCTCTCTGCATTTTATAATAAATTAATTCAAAAATGTGTTATGGCTCAAACATGATAGACATGTGTTTCTTACTCAAAGAAATTCACAAAGAATATTTCTAAACAGTGAATGGCTGTCTTCCAAGAGGGGAGTCAAGAATTGCTCTTTACATTTTTGAATTTAGACTCTTTGCTACCAACGTTAAAGTTATCTTTCATCCAGTTGATGGAAAGAGATATGGCATGGTGTGTCAAGTGTGGGAGGTTAAATGTCAGTATTCATATTGTAACATATCTCTTACAGCATTTTGAAAAGTCTATGATGAATTTAAAGTGTATGTATCAACAGAATTCACATATATATTTAAGTTTTGCCCCAAAGAACATTTCCAGATACTAAGCAAAGAGATGTCTGAAAAGATGATACGATCGACACATGAAATTGGGAGAAAGAAGAGGAAGGATATAGAAAAAAATTTCCATTAATATACATTGTTCTGAGGATCCCAAAACAAAACTTTTCGAAATTACCATGCAATAGTATGAGGTCATGTTCTTCACTCAGTATTCGTATCACCTTCCACCTCAAGCTGAAATAGAAATCTAAAATCATTTTTATTTATTCATTGATGCTTATGCTAATTTAATATTTGTTATATGACTGGATGATGTGGAATTTATATATGCAATATATATGCTACAATGTCTAGCTATAGTTATAAGTAATCTAATTGGGAATTTCAGCCCTGCAAGCACAAAATAACTAATAATATTATGAGGTAATATATGTTGATATGTTCAAAATGTAATTTAAAAAATAATGCTGAAATGGTCCTGAAAGTCTCAAGTGTGGTAGGTTGAAACAAGTAGAGAATATTTTATATTTTTATAAAATTTTATATGGAGCTTGAATATTGAGTAAGAATTAGAGGGAAAGATTTAAAAAATCGAAAATAATTTACTCAAGATTTTTCAAGATTATAGAAACATCATTGGTCATCAGAAAAATGCCGATCAAAACCATTTTGAGAAACTCTTATGCATATATTAGAATTGCTAAAATTCAAAGGCTAACAATACTGGCAAAGACATGAATTAATCAGAACTCTAATATATGTATAACAGTTAGATTACTTGCTTCCCCTTTGCCTTCCAACATGATTGTAAGTTTCCTAAGGCCTCTCCAGCTATGCTGAACCAAGAGTTAATTAAAACTCTCCTTTATAAATTACCCAGTCTTGGGCAGTTGTTATAGAAGTATGAAAATGGCTAATACAGTAAATTGGTACCAGGAGTGAGATGCTGCTATGAAGACACTCAAAAATGTGGACATGTCTTTGGAACTGGTTATCAGGCAGAGGTTGGAACAGTTTGGAGGGCTCAGAAGAAGACAGGATGATGTTGGAAAGTTTGAAACTTCCCAGAGACTTGTTGAATGGCTTTGACCAAAATGCTGGTAGTGATATGGACAATGAAGTCCAGGTTGAGATGAAGATGGACTTCAGATGAAGATGAGGACCTTCTTGGGAACTGTAATAAAGGTGACTCTTGCTATGTTTTAGCAAACAGACTGGTGGCATTTTGCCCCTGTCCTAGAGATCTGTGGAACTTTTAACTTGAGAGAGATGATTTAGGGTATCTGGAAGGAAAAAGTTCTAAGCAGCAACACATACAAGATGTGACTTGTGTGCTCTTAAAAGTATTAAGTTGTGTGCATTCACAACGAGATGATTTGGAATTGGAACTTATGACTAAAAGAGAAGCAGAGCATAAAATTTTGAAAAATGTGCAGCCTGATGAAGTGATAGAAAAGAAAAACTCATTTTCTGAGGAGAAATTCAAGTCAGCTGAAGAAATTTGCATAAGTAACAAGGAGCCAAATGTTAATCTCCAAGACAATGAAGAAAATGTCTCCAGGGCATGCTAAAGGTCTTCATTGGCAGCCCCTCCCATCACAGGCCAGGAAGCATAGGAAGAAAAAATGGTTTGATAGACCCAGACCAAGGCTTTGCTGATTTGTGCAGTCTCAGGATTTGGTGCCCTGTGTCCCAGCCTTGGCTAAAAGGGGCCAATATACAGCCCAGGCCATTATTTCAGAGGGTGTTAGCTCCAAGCATTGGTGGCTTACGCATGGTGTTGGGTCTGTGGGTGCCCAGAAGTCAGGAACAGGATTGGGAACCTCCATTTAGATTTCAGAAGATGTATGGAAATGACTAGATCTACAGGCATAGGTTTGCTGGAGGGGTGGAGCGCTCATGGAGAACCTCTGCTAGGGAAGTACAGAAGAGATATGTGGGGTTGAAGCCCTCACAAGGAGTCCTCACTAGGTCACTGTCTGGGGGGGCTATAAGAAGAGGGCCGCCATCCTCCAGACCCCAGAATGGTAGATCCACTGACAGCTTGCACTGTTCACCTGGAAAAACAACAGACACTCAATGATAGCTCATTAAAGCAGCCAGGAGGGATGCTGTACCCTGCAAAGCCATGGCAGTATATCTGCCCAGGACCATGGGAGCTCACCTTTTATATCAATGTGACTTGAATGTAAGACATGGAGTCAAAGGAGATCATTTTGGAACTTTAAGATTTGACTGCCCCACTGGATTTTGGACTTGCATTGGGCCTTTTGCCCCTTTGTTCTGGCCAGTTTCTCCCACTTGGTATTTACCCAATGCCTGTATCTAATTGTATCTAGGAATAACTAACTTGCTTTTGATTTTACAGGCTTACAGGCAGAAGGGACCTGTGCCTTTTGGGGGACATCGCAACTGTCTCCCAGAGTCTTAATTGATTCAGAATTAACCCAGACATCTAAGTCCAAAGTCTCAGATGAGATTGGAATAAATTAAGACTTTTTGGGTACTGTTGGGAAGTCATAACTGGTTTTGAAATATAAAAGGGACATTACATTTTGGAGGAACCAGGGGTGGAATGATATGGTTAGGCTTTGTATTCCCACCCAAATCTCATCTTGAATTGTAATTCCCATAATCCCCACATGTCAAGGGAGAGACCAGATGGAGATAACTCAATCATGGGGGCAGTTTCCTCCATGCTGTTCTTGTGATAGTGAGTTCTTATGAGATTTCATAATTTTATAAGGAGCTATTCCCCCTGTTCTTGGAACTTCTCCTTCCTCCCACCTTGTGAAGAAGATGTCTTGCCTCCCCTTTGCCTTCTTCCATGATTGTAAGTTTCTTGAGGACTCCCCAGTAATGCTGAATCATGAGACAATTAAGTCTTTATCCTTTATAAATTCCTCAGTCTCAGACAGTTCAGTATGAAAATGGACAAATACATTCCAGATCTTAGAGCAAAAGCTTTAAATTTTTCCTTATGCAGTATGATGTTGGCTTGGATTTGTCACATGTGACATTCATTGTATTGAGGTATATTCCTTGTATAAAAAACTTGTTGAAAGTTTTTATAATGAAGGATGTTGAATTTCATCAAATGCTTTTCATACATCCATTGATATAATAATATGATTTTTGCCCTTTATTCTGTTGATGTGATGTCGTATTTATTGATGTTCATATGTTAAACCATTCTTGCATCCCTGGGATAAATCCTACTTTATTATGGTGAGTGATTTTTTTTTTTAATGTGCTGCTGGATTTAGTTTTCATTGATGATTTTTGCATCTGTGTTCATCAGGGATATTGATCTGTAGTTTTCTTTTTGTGTGTTTCTCCCTGACTTTGGTATCAAGTTAATGTGAGTCTTTAGAATGAGTTTGAAAGGATTTTCTCCCCCTCAATTTTTTGGAGGAGTTTGAGATAAATTTGTACTAGTTCTTTTTTAGATGTTTGGCATAATTCCACGGTGAAGCCCTAGGTTCTTGGCCTTTGCTTTGGTGAGAGACTTTTCGTCACAGATTCAATCTCATCACTTGTAATTGGTTCTGGTTTTCTACTGCTTCTTGGTTCAGTCTTGGCAGGTTATATGTGTCCAGGAGTCTATCTATTTTTATGTGGTTTCCTAATTTGTCAGTGTAGAATTGTTTGTATTAATAACAGTTGTTAATGATACCTTTTATGTCTGTGATATCAGTTGTAAGGTCTCATTTTTTGTTTCTGATTTTATTTATTTGGGTCTTCTCTCTTTTTTCTTTGTTTACTTAATATTTTGTTAATTTTGCTTACCTTTTTAACAAACTGGCTTTTTGCTTTGTTGATCTTTTGTGTTTGCTTTGTACCAATTTTGTTTATATGTGCTCCAATCCTTATTATTTTATTCCTTCAGCTAATCTTGGTTTTAGTTTGTCCTTTATCATTCCTTGAGATGTATCATTATGTTGTTTATTTGAAATCTTTCTACATTTTGTTTTGAGAAAATATGTCACTTTGTCACCCAGGCTAGAGTTTAGTAGTGTGGTCATAGCTCATTGCAGCCTTGAACTTCTGGCCTCAAAGGATCCTTCCACTTCAGCCTCCTGAGTGGCTATGATTACAGGTGTGTGCTATCACACTGAATTATTTCTACATTTATCATGTAGATATTTATTGCTATGTTTTCTTTTAAAGGTGCTTTTGTGAATGTCATGGGTCTTGGTATATTGTGTTTCTATTTTTTGTTTTAAGAATGTTTTAAATTTTCCTTGTAATTTCTTCATTAACACATTGGTTATTCAGGAGTATGTTTCTTTAATTTCCATTTATTTGTAAAAGTTTTAAAGTTCTTCTTGTTATTGATTTCTAGTTTTATTCCACTATGGTTAGAAAATACGTTTGATATGATTTCAATTCTTTTCAATTTCTTGAGATGTTTTTTGTGTCCTAACATATGATCTGGCCTATAGAATGTCCCATGTGTTAGTGAAAGAATGAACATTCTGTATCTTTCCAATGAAATGCTCTGTAAATAACTGTTAGGCCCATTTGTTCTGAAGTGCAGTCTAAATCAAATGATATTTTGTTAATTTTCTGTTTAAATGATCTGTCAAATGTTGAGAGTATGTTGTTGAACGTCCAGTTCTTATGGGATTGGAGTCTATCTCTCATTTCACATCTGATAATATTTGCTTTGTATATCTATGTGCTCCAGTGTTAGGTGCATATGTATTTGAAAGTGATCCTCCTGTCTCTAAATTGATTCCTATACAATGTAATGACCTTCTTTGTCTCTTTATAATTTTTCACTTAAAATCTGTTATTGGATATGACTACAGCTGCTCCTGTTTGCTTTGGTTTCTGTTTCTGTGGAATATCTTTTTTGAATCCTTCACTTTTAGCCTATATGTGTCTTTACAGGTGAAGTGAGTATCTTGTAGGTAACATAAAGTTGGGTCATGTATTTACTTATTCAGCAAGTTTATATCTTTTAACAGAAGAATTTAATTGGTTTACGTTAAAGGTGATTGTTGATAAATGAAGACTTATTCCTGTTATTTTTTATTTTTTCTGGTTGTTTTGTGTATCCTTCGTTGTTTTCTTCCTTCCGTATTGTTTTATATATCATATTCCTCTTGTATTGTGCTTGGATGGTTTTCTGTAGTGATAAGGTTTGATCTCTTTATCTTTCTTTATTGTATATCTACACTCCCAGTGAGTTTTATACTTTTGAGGTTTTTGATGATAATTATTATTATTTGTTTGTTTCCAGGTGTAGGACTTCCTTGATCATTTCTTGTAGGTTTGGTCTAGTGGTGATGAATTTCTTTAGTTTTTGCTTCTCTTGGGGAGACATTTTATTTTACTTCATCCTCATTTCTGACAGATAATTTTACTGCCTGTAATATTATTGGGTTCTATTTTTTACAACACTTTGAATATATTACCCTGTTCTCTCCTCTCCTGGAGGATTTCTTTGAAGACATTTACTGTTAGTCTAATAGGGATTGTCTTCTATGTGACTTAATACTAGTCTGTGTGTTTGTATAATTCTCTCCTTGTCTCTAACTTAACACTTTGACTATGATGGACCTCATAAATGACCTATTAGGGTTGAACATTTTAGAGAACCATTGAGCTTCCTGGATCTATTATGTTCATGTCTCTCTACAGACTCGGGAAATGTTCAGCCAGCATTTCATAAACTTACCCTCTATCTTTTTCCTTCTCCTTTTGAAACTCCCATAATATCAACATTTGTTTACTTAATGGCGTCCTAGGTATCTTGTAGACTTTTTTTTCATTATTTTTATTCTGATTCTTTTAATATTTCTCTGAGTGGGTGACTTGAAATAACCTTTAAGTTCAGAGATAGTACCTTTAGCTTGCAGGTTTATATTGACTATTTATTTTATTTATGAGATTCTTCAGCTGCAGGAATTGTTTTATTTTAATTTCTAATTTTGTTAAGTTTTCATTCATATTGTGAATTGTTTTCTTGATTTCGTTAAATTCCTTATCTGTATTTTCATTTATCTTAGTTTCCTCATGATTATTATTTTGAATTTTTTTCTGACACTTTATTGATTTTCTTTTCATTGGGATTCGATATAAGAAAGTCATGAAGTTCTTTCAGTGGTGTCATATTTTCTTGTTTTTCATGTTTCTTTGTTTCCGTGTGTTGACATCTGTGAATATGATGAAACAACTGCCTCTTCCACTTTCACCCGAAGTTGGGTTTTAGTGTGCCAGTAGGAAAGAGTACGGTGGTTCTATTTTTGGGTAGGTATAGTTGTATAGATTCCGTGCCACTTCTTTAGGTGCATTCAATTTTGGCAATGACTATGGACACTTCAGTAGCCTAGGCTATAGCAGCTTATAGCAGCAGTATCAGTGACGTATGTTGTTAATGCCCTCAGTGTTAAGAGGTTTCAGATCTCTCTTATTGTCATTTTCTTCACAACGGGGACACTTAGTAAAGGGGATTCCTCTTGTTGTTAGAACTGACATGGTTGACAAATAGTTGAGTTCCAGATTCAGTTCTTGGAGCAAAAGTGTGGCTGGAGCCCTAACATCAGGGTCCTACAAACATATTGTGGCATATGGGTGTTGAGGTCTTTGTTCATTCTCTGTGGCTGGGCTGAATGTAGGTTGCTCGCAGAGACTGGACACGTGACTCTGAAGCACTCACTAGGGTCACCAGCAGCTTGGACCCAGGGGACTGGTTTTTAGGTGTAGTTTTACCCCTCATGGGCAGAGTACAGGCCTACCCTGACTTTGTGAAAAAAGGGATATTCTGGAGGTATCTATAATTTTGAAATTTAAACTAGTAGGCCTTTCCGGCAATTCAGGTCCCAGGAGATGGGATACTTTATAGTTGTGACTATAAATATGTAGATGTTGGGGTTCAGCAGTATCCCAGATTCAGTGAGGCCAGGTACAGTGGAAGGAAGTAGCCCAGAATGGCAGAGCCCAGCTGCCACTTGGACTGTGAGGAGAGGCAGGGAGCAGCACAGTGATTATTTTACTTTCCAGCAAGTGGGGTATCTCAGCAGCTCATACTGTAGGACACTAGTCCAGATGCAGAGAAGCAAGGTGCTAGAGTTGTTTTGCCTGTAGGGCAGAGTGTCTCAGCTTGGCCATTGATTTGTGTTCTTGGGATGTGGGCTACTGCATCATCTCAGCCTTGCGGTGCACAGTTGACCAGTTTAGCCAGGACATTGATTCCTAAAGTGGGTAATACGCTGCTAGAATTCAGACATGGGGGATGTGATTGTTCTAGGAAGCCCAAGCATTGTTTCCCTGAGATGCAGGTTGTCACTTCGGCATAGGTATTTGGGAGGTGTGACTGCTCTGAGTGGTCAGGGTACTTCTTTCTCAGGAGATTGCTTCAGTTCTGACCCAAGGTGCTAAGGGGAAGGATAGGTCCAGAGGCTCCACCTCTGTTTGGCCTCACAGAGGAAGATGTAACAGCTGCTTCCAGCATGGCTTAAGAATTTTGGGCCACCAGGCTGGGGTGGTTCAGCAGTGCCTCAGCTTCTAGGTTGAAGGAATGTCATGGTTACTTGCCCCAAGAACAAGACACACTCCAATTGTAGTTCCAATACCAAGATGGCATAGCACAATGTGGCCACAGGGCATGAGACAGATGGTCAGCTCCTTCTCTGGGGCAACACAGTGATGTAGAATCCAGGCAGTAGGGGATCATAATAGTGAAGTCTGAAGAAATCTAATATGTAGATGAGGGTTACTGGGATCTTTTTGCTTACCTCTTCACTGAAAGAAAAAGTGTTTCCTGGTTCCCAGAAGAGCTTGGTTCGGGAATGGGTTTGTAGATGCCTAACATTGTCTTCCTTTCTTCATGTGGCTATCCAAGCTTCTGCACTAACCTGGATATCTGTAACTCCTCTGATGTACTCTGGCACTTCTCACTCTGTGTGCTTATTCTATTTATAATTGACAGTGTGGTACTGAAATCTCCTACTTTTTCTTGGTGCTATTTATCTTTTAAGTTCTGCCAATGATGCACCAAAGTATATTTTGAAGTTGCAGTAATCTGGTTTTGGTAGAAAAACAGACTCATAGGCCAGTAAAACAGAGTAGAAAACTTGAAAAGAAAGTCGTACACCTACAACAACAGAATCTTCAACAAGGCTGATGAAAACAAGCAATAGAGAAAGATATCCCTATTCAATAAATGATGCTGGGATAACTGGCTAGCCGTATGCGTAAGAATGAAACTAGAGCCTTACCTGTCACGGTATACAAAAAAATAACACAAGATGGATTCAAATGTAAAACCTACAACCATAAAAATTCTAGAAGAAAACCTAGGAAATGCCCTTCTCAACAACAATCTTGGCAAAGAACTTTTGGCTAAGTCTCCAAAAGCAATTGTAACAAAAGAAAAATTGGCAAATGAGACCTAATTAAATGTAAGAGCTTCTGCAGAGCAAAATAAACTATCTACAGAGTAAACAGACAATCTACAGAATGGGAAAGGGAGAAAATATTTGCAAGCTATGCATCAAACAAAGGTCTGATATCCAGAATCTGTAAGAAAATTGAACAAATCAACAAGAAAATAACACATAATCACATTATAAATAGAAAATGGACATGAACAGATACTTCTCAAACGAAGACATACATGCATTTAACAAACGTATAAGAAAATCCTCAACCTCACTAATCACCAGAGAAGTGCAAATCAAAACCACAATGGGATATCATCTCACACCTGTCAGAATGGCTCTCATTAAAAAGTCAAAAAACAACAGATGCTGGTGAAGCTGCAGAAAAAAGGTAGTGCTTACATACTGTTGGTGGGAGTGTAAGAAAGTTCAGCCACTATGGAAAGGAGCTTGGAGTTTCTCTATGAGCTAAAAATTTAACTACTATTCAGCCCATCAGTCATGTTACTGCGTGTATACTAAAGGGAAAATAAAATATATTCCAAAAAGACATGCACTTGTGTTCATCACTGTGCTATTCATAATAGCAAAGACATAGAATCAGCTCAATTGTTCAACAATTGGATAAAGAAAACGTAGTGCATATATAACATGGAATACTACACAGCCATACAAAAGAACAAAATTATATCCTTTTTAGCAACAATGGATGGAATTGAAGGCCATAATTCTAAGAGAGTTAGTCCAGGAGGAGAAAACCATATACCACATATTCTGACTTACAAGTGGGATACAAATATTGAATATATATTGTAATGGTTAATACTGACTGTCAACTTGATTGGATTGAAGGATACAAAGTATTGACACTGGGTGTGTCTGTGAGGGTGTTGTCAAAGGAGATTAACATTTGAGTAAGTAGGCTGGGAAAGGCAGACCCACCCTAATCTGGGTGGGCACAATTTAATCAGCTGCCAGCATGGCTAGAATATAAAGCAGACAGAAAAGTGTGAAAAGAGATTGACCTAGCCTCACCTACATCTTTCCCCCGTGCTGGATACTTCCTGCCCTTGAACATTGAACTCCAAGTTCTTCAGTTTTGGAACTCAAACTGGCTCTCCTTGCTTCTCAGCCTGCGATCGGCCTATTATGGGACCTTGCAATCTTGTGAGTTAATACTCACATGAGTATTGTGGGATATGTATATATAGTTCTGTCCCTCTAGAGAACCCTGACTAATACATGTTTTGGCACCAGGAGTGGTTCTAGAGGGAGAGAATAATAAGGATAGAGTTCTTTTGTTGATTTTGAGGTTTCTGGAGTTGGCTGCTTAATATGATTAGACCCAAAATTGCTTAGGACTGTACTTCTAGTAGTATAGAGAATACTGATGGTCCTTGGCATGAATTGTTTAGAGAGTTATCCAAAATAAATGCATTTGACATTCCTGATTTATTGTTCATGAGAGGTAAGGAGTTTAGTGACTCTATATATAATACCTTTGAACATATGAGGAGAACCAAGGAACATAATGAAGCTGATTCATTGCTCCTGAGTTCACTGGACAAAGTGATGAAAGAAAATGATGAACTCAGGGATTCTATCTCCCAGCTTCAGAAGCAGATACTGAGTCTCATTTCTGCTAAGATTGCCCTGAGTGAGAATCTTATCTCCTGTAGAGGAAGAGATGAAATTGTGAAAAAACAGACACAAGCTCTTATCATGCGAGTGGCTGTCCTGCAATGAAATGTGCATTCACAGCCTTGCCAGGTGTCTATTGTTAAAGTGAGGGCGTTGATTGGAAAATAATGGGATCCTGCAACTTGGAATGGGGATGTGTGGGAGAACCCTGATGAAGCTGAGGACGCTGAGTTTGTAAACTCTAATGAACCTTTTTCTGCCAGAAGGAACAGTTTCCCCATCCCAGTAGTGGCAACATCCCTTCCCCAATCCATGCTACCCTTAGCTTTTCTACATTTGTCTGAGGAGATAAACCCTGTGCTACCTGAGACAACAGTGATGGCCTCCCCTGAGGCAGTTGCCTGGCAAGATAATGTTGATTCTCCTCAAAAGCCACCCCCAAGATCCCTGTTTGCCTCTACACCTATAATTATACTAAAGTCCTGGAGGGCCCCTAGAGGTGAGGTTGAGAGTGTGACCCATGAAGAGGTGCACTACATTCAAAAATAACTGCTTGAGTTTTCTAATTTATATAAACAGAAATCTGGAAACAGGTATGAAATGGATATTAAGGGTGTAGGATAATTGTGGAAGGAAGATAGAGTTGGCTCAGGCTGAATTTATTGATTTGAGCACACTAAGTAGGGACTCTGTTTTTAATGTTGCAGCCTGTGGAGCTAAAACAGGTTATAATAGTTTATTTGCTTGGTTAGCTGAAATATGGATTAACAGATGGCCCACTGTGAGTGAGCTGGAAATGTCTGATTTCCCTTGGTTTAATGTAGAGGAAGGGATCCAAAGGCTTAGGAAGATTGGGATGGTGGAATGGATTAGTCACTTTAGACCTACTCATCCCAGCTGGGAGGGTCCAGAAGATATACCCTTGACCAGTACTTTGCAAAATAGATTTGTGTGGGGAGCACTGGCATCTTGGAAGAGCCCTGTAATTGCTCTTCTCTCTATTTCAGATCTAACAGTGGGAACTGCAGTCACTCAATGACAAAATTTAAACACAATGGTAATAATTGGATCCCAAGGTGGCAGGGGCCAAGTGGTGGCACTCAACCATCAAAGATAAGATGGGCATAGCTACTGTAATGGACAGCAGAGGCAAAGCAGCAATCAGAATAGTCTGACTCATGTAGAGCTCTGGCATTGGCTAATCAATCATGGTGTTCCTAGAAGTAAAATTGATAGGAAGCCTACTGCATTCTTACTTAATTTATATAAACAGAAAATTTCTAAGTTGAATGGACCAAAGACTAATTTGAATTATAAAAAACAGATAATTACAGCCCTTCAATCAATTTCCAGACTTGAGCCAATTTACTGACTCAGAACACCTGGAATGAAGGGGAGGCTGGGTTTCCTCCTGGCAGGACCCCACTACATTATCAAACATTTATGCTATAATCTTCCTCCCATCCTTCCACAAGAAGACCTCCAGCCTTTTATCAGGGTAACTGTGCATTGGTAAAAGGAAACTGATCAGACATTTCAGGGACTACTGGACAGAGGCTCTGAGCTGACATCGATTCCAGGGAATTCAAAACGTCATTGTTGTCCTCCAGTGAAAGTAGGGGCTGGTGGATGTCAGGTAATTAATGGAGTTTTAGTTCAGGTCCTACTTACAGTAAGTCCAGTGGGTCCTTGGACTCATCCTGTGGCCATTTCCCGAATGCCAGAATGCATAATTGGCATAGACATACTTAGAAACTGACAGAACCCCCACATTGCCTTCCTGACTGGTAGGGCAAGGGCTATTATGGTGGGAAAGGTCAAAGGGAAGCCATTAGAGCTGCTCTTATCTAGAAAAATAGTAAATCAAAAACAATATCACATCCCTAGAGGGATTGTGGAGATTAGCGCCACCATCAAGAACTTGAAAGACACACGGGTGGTGATTCCCATCACATCCCCATTCAACTCTCCCGTTTGGCCTTGAAGAAGACAGATGGATCTTGGAGAATGACAGTGGGTTACTGTAAGCTTAACCAAGTAGTGACTCCAATTGCAGCTGTTGTACCAGTTGTTGTTGCATTGCTTGAGAAAATTAGCACATCTTCTGGTACCTGGTATGCAGCCATTAACTTTACAAATGCCTTTTTCTGTATTCCTGTCCATAAGGCCCATCAGAATCAATTTGCTTTCGGCTGACAAGGCCAGCAATATACTTTTACTGTCCTACATCAGGTACATATCAAATCTGTGGCTTAGTGTTATAATCTTATTCTGAGAGAACTTGATTGCTTTTCACTTCTGCAAGATATCACACTGGTCCATTACAATGCCATTGACGGCATTACGCTGATTGGATCCAGTAAACAGGAAGTAGCAAGCACACTGGACTTACTGGTGAGACATTTGCATGCCAGAGGTTGGGAAATAAATCTGACTAAAATTCCGGTATCTTCTACTTCAGTAAAATTTCTAGGAGTCCATCAGAGATTCCTTTTAAGGTGAGGGATAAGTTGCTGCATTTGGCCCCTCCTACAAGCAAGAAACAGCCATAGTGCCTAGTGGGCTGATTTGGAGTTTGGAGGCAACATATTCCTCATGTGGGTGTGTTACCCCAGCCCATTTACCTAGTGACCCAAAAGGCTGCCAGTTTGAGTGGGGTCCAGAACAGGAGAAGTCTCTGCAACAGGTCCAGGCTGATGTGCAAGCTGCTCTGTCATATGACCCAGAAGATCCAATGGTGCTTGAGGTGTCAATGGCAGATAGAGAAGGTGTTTGGAGACTTTGGCAGGCCCCCGTAGGTGAATTACAGCAGAGGCCTCTAGGATTTTGGAGCAAGTCCCTGCCATCTCTGCAGATAACTACTCTCCTTTTGAGAGACAGCTCTTGGCCTGTTACTGGACATTGGTGGAAACTGAAGATTCAACTATGGGACATCAAGTCACCATGCAGCATCAACTGCCTATCATGAACTGAGTGATTTCTGACCATCTAGCCATAAAGTGAGTCATGCACAGCAGCCTTCCATCATCAAATGGAAATGGTATATTCGTGATTGGTCTCCAGTAGGTTCTGAAGGCACAAGCAAGTCACATAAGGAAATGCCCATAGTCTCTGCTCCTGCCACCCTGCCTTCTCTCTCTTAGGCCTCATAGGGAGTTCCCCATGATAAGTTGACAGAGAAAGAGAAGACTAGGGACTGGTTCACAGATGGTTTTACATGATACGCAGGTACCACCTGAAAGTGGACAGCTGCAGCACTACAGCCTCTTTCTAGGACATCCCTGAAGGACAGCAGTGAAGGGAAATCTTCCCAGTGGGCAGAACTTCGAGCAGTGCACCTGGTTGCACACTTTGCAGGAAAGGAAAAATGGTCAGATATGTTATTATATACTGATTCATGGACTGTAGCCAATGGTTTGTCTGGATGATCAGGGACTTGGAAAAAGCATGACTGGAAAATTGGTGACAAAGAAATTTGGGGAAGAGGTATGCAGATGGACCTCTCTGAGTGGTCAAAAACTGTGAAGATTTTTGTATCCCATATGAGTGCTCACCAACAGGTGACCTCAGCAGAGGAGAATTTTAATAACCAAGTGAATAGGACGACCCATTCTGTGGACACCACTCAGTCTTTTTTCTCAGCCAACCCTGTCATCTTCCAATGGGCCCATGAACAAAGAGGCCGTGGTGGCAGGGATGGATATTATGCATGTGCTCAGCAACATGGACTTTCACTAACCAAGGCTGACCTGGCTACAGCCACTGCTTAGTGCCCAATTTACCAGCAGCAGAGATCAACACTGAGCCCTCAATATGGCACCATTCCTCAGTGTGATCAGCTAGCTACCTGGTGGCAGGTTGATTATTTTGGGCCTCTTTCATCATGGCAATGGCAGAGGTTTATCCTCACTGGAATAGACACTTATTTGAATGTGGGTTTGCATCCATGGACTCACAGAATGCCTTATCCACCATCATGGTATTCCAAACAGCATTGCCTCTGACCAAAGCATTCACTTTACAGATAAAGACCAGGAATTCACCGGTCTTTCCATGTTCCCCATTATCCTGAGGCAGCTGGATTAATAGAATGGTGGAATGGCCTTTTGAAGTCACAATTACAATGCCAACTAGGTGACAATACTTTGGGGGCTGGGGCAAAGTTCTCCAGAAAGCCACGTGTGCTCTGAATCAGCATCCAATATATAGTACTGTTTCTCCCACAGCCAGGATTCACAGGTTCAGCAATCAAGGGGTGGATGTGGAAGTGGCACCACTCACCATCACCCTAGTGATCCAATAGCAAAATTTTTGCTCCTGTTCCTACAACTTTATGTTCTGCTGGCCTAGAGATCTTAGTTCCAGAGGGAGGAACATTGCCACCAGGAGACACAACAACAATTCCATTAACCTGGAAGTTAAGATTGACCCCGGGACACTTTGGGCTCCTCCTAACTTTAGGTCAACAAGCTAAGAAGGCAGTTACAGTGTTGGCTGGAGTAACTGACACAGGCTATCAAAATGAAATCAGTCTACTACTCCACAATGGATGTAAGGAAGAGTATGTATGGAATACAGAAGATCTATTAGGGCATGTCTTAGTGTTACCATTCCCTGTGATTAAGGTCAATGGGAAACTACAACAGCCCAATTCAGGCAGGACTACAAATGACCTAGACCCTTCAGAAATGAAAGTCTGTGTCACTCCAGCAGGAAAAATAAAACAAAAAAACAAAACAAAAACCAAACCTGCTGAGGTGGCTTTTGAAGGCAAAGGGAATACAGAATGGGTAGCAGTAGAAGAAGGTAGTCATCAATACTAGGTATGACCATGTGATCAGCTGCAGAAGTGAGGACTGTAATTGTTATGAGTATTTCCTTATTTTGTTAAAAATACGTTTGTGTATGTATATACACTTGTACTAAGAAAATATCTTCATTTATTTCTTATTTCCTTTATCATGTGATGTATGATTTATTGAATTCACATCAGCCTTTAAGTATTGTTAACTGTATGTAATTGTATTGGAGTTGGGGATTGGTGTGTTTCCGGTTGTACAAAGGATAGTTGCATTAGGTTAGACATAATTATGACCTTATTGTTGTATTTATTTGAAGATTATGTATGATCTCAAGAGATGTGTATGGGTTCAAATTGACAAGGGATGGACTTGTGATAGTCAACACTGAGTGTCAACTTGATTGAATTGAAAGATACAAAGTACTGATCCTGGGTGTGTCTGTGTGGGTGTTGACAAAGGAGATTATCATTTGAGTTAGTGGGCTGGGAAAGGTAAACCCACCCTTAAACTGGGTGGACACAATCCAGTCAGCTGCCAGCACAACTAGAATACAAAGCAGGCAGAAAAATTATGAAAAGAGAGACTGGCCTAGACTCCCATCTCTACATCTTTTGGAATTTGGACTGTCTCTCCTTGCTCCTCAGCCTGCAGACAGCCTGTTGTGGGACCTTGTGATGGTGTGAGTTAATATTTAATAAACTCCACAATATATATTTCCATTAGTTTTGTCCCTCTAGAGAACCCTGACTAATACATATATGGACATAAACATGGCAATAATAGACACTATGGATTCTCAGAGGTGGAAGGGAGGGAGACATAGGTTGAAAACTGGCCTATTGGGCACCCTGTTCACTACCTTGATGCAGTATGCCCCTATAACAAACATAGATGTAATATACCCATATAACAAACATGCACATGTACCTGCTATATCTGAAACAAAAAATACGATAAAAAACAAGTGAATAAGGAAATAAATTCTGTGGATGTTTGCTTCCCTCATTTGAGTGCTCTGATATTATGTGCATATATATTTATAATTGTTATTTCTTCCTAGTGAATTGATTCATTTATCAATATAGGATGTCCTTCTTTGCAACTTGTGACAATTTTTAGCTTAAAGTCCATTTCTGTCCTGTAAGTATTGTCACTCCTATTCTTTTTTGGTTACCATTTACACAGAATTTTTTTTCTCTTTCATTTTTTAACCTGTGTTTCAATTAAATCTCTCATAGACAGCCTATAGTTGGATTACTTTCTTGGTTTTTAATCTATTCAGCCATTCTATTTATTTTCACTGGGACACTTGAACTATTCACATTTAAAGTATTACTGATAGGAAAGAACTTATTATTGTCATTTTGTTCATTGGTTTCTGTATATCATATAGCTATTATATTTAGTTCATTTTTTCTTCTCTTGCGACTCTCTTTTGTGTTGTGTTGATGTATTACAGTGACATGATTCAGCTTTTTCCTCCTTTTATTTTGTGTATACTCTATAGGTATTTTCTTTGTTGTTAGGGATTACATAAAACATTTAGTAATAATAATCTATGCTGAGCTGACTACAAGTTACCTTCAATCACATGCAAAATTACTTCTTTGTATCCCCCTTTTTGTGTTATAGATGCCAGAAATTACATCTTTTTATATTGTGTATCTAGCAGCATAGTTTTATATAATTATTTTTGATGATTTTATCTTTTAAATTCTATATGAATATTAAACATAATTGATTTACCACCCGTACATGACTTTGGACTTGGCACAAACTTTCAGACATGATACTAAAAGCAAGACTTAAAAATAGGGAAAATGTAAATAAATTGCACTTCATCAAAACTCAAAATTTTGTGTATCAAAGAACATTATCAAGTAACTAAAAGCACACAGGATTCAAGAAAATATTTTGTCTCATATATAATAAAAGTTTAATATCCAGAATATAAAGAACTCCTAGAACTTAATAATAAAATATAAGTAACCAAATTTAAAATGGGCAAATAACTTAAATAGACCTTTTTTGAAAGAACATGTATAGATGGACAATAAGCACTTGAAAACTCTCAATATCATTTTCATTTGATAAATGCAAATCAAACCCACAATGGAATAGTACTTCACACCTTCTAGGATGACTATAATAATAATAATTATAATAATAATAATAAACATAAAACAACTTTTGGCAAGGATGTGGAGAAATCTGAATTCATTCATTGCTTGATGAGAATTGTTCAGCCACTGTGGAAAAGAGTGTTGTGGTTCTTCAAAAAGCTAAACATAGTTACTATTTTACCCAGCAATTTTACTTCTAAGTCTATTTCTAAAAAATATTGACAACAGCTATTCAAACAGATACATATATTCCAAAGTTCATTGAAGCAGCATTCTGCACGATAGCCAAAAAGTAGAAACAACCCAAGTGTTCATTGATGGAGGAGTGGATCAACAAAATATGATATGCACATACAATTGCATATTACTTAGCCATAAGAAGAAATGAGATTCTAAAACATGCTACAACATGGAAGTCCTTGAAAACATCTCCAGCATCTGTTGTTTCCTGACTTTTTAATGAGTACCATTCTATGTGGCGTGAGATGGTATCTCATTGTGGTTTTGACTTGCATTTCTCTGATGACCAGTGACGATGAGCTTTTTTTCACGTTTGTTGGCTGTATAAATGTCTTCTTTTGAGAAGTGTCTGTTCATATCCTTCACCCACTTTTTGATTGGGTTGTTTGTTTTTTTCTTGTAAATTTGTTTAAGCTCTTTGTGGATTCTGGATATTAGCCCTTTGTCAGATGGATAGGTTGCAAAATTTTTCTCCCATTCTGTAGGTTGCCTGTTCACTCTGATGATTCTTTCTTTTTCTGTGCAGAAGCTCTTTAGTTTAGTTAGATATCATTTTCAATTTTGGCATTTGTTGCCATTGCTTTTGGTGTTTTAGACATGAAGTCTTTGCCTATGCCTATGTCCTGAATGGTATTGCCTAGGTTTTCTTCTAGGATTTTTATGGTTTTAGGTCTTGCATTTAAGTCTTTAATCTATCTTGAGTTAATTTTTGTATAAGGTATAATTAAGGGGTCCAGTTTCAGTTTTCTGCATATGGCTAGTCAGTTTTCCCAACACCATCTATTAAATAGGGAATCCTTTCCNTTCTGTAGGTTGCCTGTTCACTCTGATGATTCTTTCTTTTCTGTGCAGAAGCTCTTTAGTTTAGTTAGATATCATTTTCAATTTTGGCATTTGTTGCCATTGCTTTTGGTGTTTTAGACATGAAGTCTTTGCCTATGCCTATGTCCTGAATGGTATTGCCTAGGTTTTCTTCTAGGATTTTATGGTTTTAGGTCTTGCATTTAAGTCTTTAATCTATCTTGAGTTAATTTTGTATAAGGTATAATTAAGGGGTCCAGTTTCAGTTTTCTGCATATGGCTAGTCAGTTTTCCCAACACCATCTATTAAATAGGGAATCCTTTCCCCATTGCTTGTTTTTGTCAGGTTTGTCAAAGATCAGATGGTTGTGGATGTGTGGTGTTATTTCTGAGGCCTCTGTTCTGTTCCATTGGTCTATATATCTGTTTTGTTACCAGTGCCATGCTGTTATGGTTACTGTAGCCTTTTAGTATAGTCTGAAGTCAGGTACCATGATGCCTCCATCATGGTTCTTTCTGCTTAGGATTGCCTTGGCTATGCGGGCATTTTTTGACTCCATGTGAAGTTTAAAGTAGTTTTTTTTCTAATTCTGTGAAGAAAGTCAATGAGAGCTTGATGGAGATAGCATTGAATCTATACATTACTTTGGGCAGTATGGTCGTTTTCAAGATATTGATTCTTCCTATCAATGAACATGGAATGTTTTTTCATTTATTTGTGTCCTCTCTTACTTCCTTGAGCAGTGGTTTGTAGTTCTCTTTGAAGAGGTCCTTCACATCTCTTGTAAGTTGTATTCCTAGGTATTTTATTCTCTTTTCAGCAATAGTGAATGGGAGTTCATTCACTCATGATTTGACTCACTGTTGGTCTATTATAGGTGTATAGGAATTCTTGTGATTTTTGCACATTGATTTTGTATCATGATACTTTGCTGAAATTGCTTATTGGCTTAAGAAAAAAAATTTTTAAAGATGTTCTTATATTTTTTCAAATCAAATAAAAGGTATGCACCAAATTTATGTACCTTCTTTTTTGTTGTTTATTTATTTCTGTATTTATTAATTATTTTTGAGAGTGAGTCTCACTCTGTTGCCCAGGCTGGAGTGCAGTGGCACGATCTCGGCTCACTGCAAGCTCCGTCTTCCGGGTTCATGCCATTCTCCTGCCTCAGCCCCCCGAGTAGCTGGGACTACAGGTGCATGCCACCACGCCCGGCTAATTTTTTGTATTTCTAGTAGAGACGGGGTTTCATCGTATTAGCCAGGATGTTCTCGATCTCCTGACCTCGTGATCTGCTTGCCTCAGCCTCCCAAAGTGCTGGGATTATATTATTATTATTATTATTATTATTATTTGAGACAGATTCACACTCCGTCGCCCAGGCAGGAGTGCCATGTGATGTCAGCTCACTGCTACCTCCACCTCCTGGGTTCAAGCAATTCTCCTGCCTTAGCCTTCCGAATAGCTGGGATTACAGGTGCGTGCCACCACACATGGCTATCTTTTTTTCTTTCTTTCTTTCTTTCTTTCTTTCTTTCTTTCTTTCTTTCTTTCTTTCTTTCCCTTTTTTTTTTTTTTTGGCATTTTCAGTAGAGATGGGGTTTTGCTATGTTACCTAGGCTGGTTTCAAACTCCTGGCCTTGAGCAATCTGCCCACCTCATCCTCCCAAATTGCTGGGATTACAGACATGAGCCACCATGCCTGGTCCAAATTTATGTACTTTCTTCGCTTACTATATAAATTTAAATTGTTTTAAAATTTTCTGTTATAAAAATGATACAATGTAGAAACACCACTGCAGATATATGCAAGTATAAATGAACAGCAATTTCCTACAAGTAAATTGTCTAATTCAAAGGGTATATGCATTTTTACATTGGATAGCAAAAATTTTCCCACATTCTGTTTAATAGCCTATGAGAATTCTCATTTCTATACTACATTACCAAAATGTTATTGATATGGGGGAATTTAGACAATTTAATAGATGAAAAATTATTTATTCATTCATTTATTGAGTATATTGTAATTGACAAAATCATACAATATCTATTACACATGAGGTTTTTTATAGATCTGGAAATACAGGAACTGTTAGATATTGCTTCTTACATCTAGTAGTTCATTCTCTTATGAAGGGAATCAAATAATAATAATAGAAAAAAATCAATATATTAAATGACTCTTTGAAATTTAAATGTATATTATCCATGCATATTCCATCATTTTACATGAAAAAAGTTATACTGGTCTAAAAGACACTAATTACTAGAGTAATCCATCATAGTAAATTTAATTAGAAAAAATGATACCCAGATATGTAAAGTAGAAATGAAGTATCATTATTCCTAAGCCAATGTTCTTCCTATCAAATCTTCTCCTTTCCCATTGTAACACATGAAAGTAAGTTAATTTTTCAGAGTAGGCAGGCTGACAAATCTAAGAAAGAAAATTGAGGATGAGGTGGGCATAGAATATTAGAGGCAATTTAAGACATACATGCTATAAGATAAAGTCACAATAAAGTGGAATTACATAAATTTTAGGATCTTTGAGGAAGGGATCTTTCTTTTTTCAATGGATAGAAGCTAAAGAAGTTTAAGACCTGATATAAGGAAATTGGTATCAAAATAAATTGGGAGACCAGAAAGCCTCTTCTAACTAAAGATACAGTAACTCTAATGTGCTTTTCCATAAATAACCATAGAATAAAGATTTCTCACATACAGATTTGGAAAGGTAAACCATAATAGCAAAAAGAAAAAAAAAATCATTTATTGACCCTTCAGAGAACATTCTGAGTTGAGGTCAGGAACTGTGCTTTGAATCTATCAGAATATCAAAATACAGGTCATGGCAAGGAGTCCTGAAACCAGTTTGAAGATAGGTTATAAGGTAAAAATATACAGCATTGGATGTCTCAGCGGTCAGATAAATGAAAAGGTTTTAGAGGTTAGGTCTTAGGGAGCAAAGCTCGGTATTTAAGCTTCAAGAGAATCATTTTCAGAAGAACAGCCCTTGGTGAAGATTGAGAGCAGAATATTTCAAGGTCAAAATCTCCAAAGAGTTGACTCTGAAACATCTTTCAGAGTCCCTATTTGGTGATCATAGAAAGAGATTACATGAGGTAATACATGCTGAAAGATCTTGGGTTTAGATAGCTTATTTCATGGTAAAGTTCCAACGGTGACCTTGAGGTCACTATAAAGAGATGCTATGACCTGGATGATCTTCAGAATATCTAAGGGCTAGATATCCTTTGGAATTAACAAAGCTCTTCCTCCCTTACAATTCCACCAACATTCTCAACTCAAGTTATCTTTACCTTGGTTCATGGTACAATATTTATTTTTCTATGAAAGAATTCGAACCTGAAACACTCATTTTATTTTCAGATACAAGGGTAATATGAAGAACCAGGTATAAATGTTGAGATGCCCAAAATTAAAATAGTATTCATGACAGGATATTTCTACTATTTCACAGGCAATTAAACATGGTATCAATAGTTCTTTGGGCAACTTACATAAATGATCAGAGTGAAAGATACAATTTGTGATAAATTGGGTTCTAATGCACCACCAATGGTATGGTAATGATTGCATTTACCTGCTGTTTTTTTTTCTTGTATTCTCCTGACATTAGTTGGGGAAAAAAAAAAAGTGAAGCAAGGATATGTTATGTAATGAAAGGGGCATTACATTCAAATAGTTATTTGTTTATCCCTACCCATGTGGCAAACCCACACATATTATTATCCATCAGTGGGAATAATTAGACCTTAATGCAGCAGGAATGGTCAACTACAGAAAAGCTGGGTCTTTGATCAACTGAGTACACAAGTATTTTTAAGTGACTCCAATCCGAAAGTATTATGAGATACCCTTATGTATACCTACTGTTCAGTGGTTCTATTGTTGCCCTATAAAGTATCTTTCCAAAATTCAGAACCCAGACACTCAAAATCTTACTTCAAGGACTAAGTTACATTTCAGACATATCTTAAATTTCTTATGCTAACAGTGAAACCTCTCTGTGGTCAAAAACCTTTCCAAAGTATACATCGATCTCAGTCAACAATTCATTTATGGATATCAACAATCATTATATTTAGAAAACTTACATACATTTTAGTAGACTTTTAATTACTAGTACACTTAACAATTATCAACTCAGTGTGGCAATTACTAAGTGACCTTTTGCTAACGTCTAAAATTTGTCATCAACCACCCAGAGATTCAAGCACAATACCCACCACCACCTATGCCAAGATTTGTTGACCATTTCTAATCATCTGGGGATAATGTTGCCGCACACCACAGTAAACATCTCCTTGCAATTTCTTACCTGTCTTGAACAAACATACATTTGGTGATTAGAGAATAATAATGTACATAATAAGGCAGTTGTTATTTCAGGAAATGGCTTAAAACAGCTTTTCCCAAAGTCTCCTTTTTTTTTTTTTCCATTTCTGCAGGAGATAACAATCCAGTCTTTCTCGACTAAAATCAAATTTGCCATCCTCTTTTTATTTCTTTCTGTATTCCAAGAAAATACAAAACAAATTGACAGTTTATCTAACCGTCAATAAAATTGTCCATGAGGAGTGGGTAAGTGGAGCCTTGAGGTTAAAAGAGAGGATTTACTAATTTAATGCTCTTTTACTATTTTTTTCAGTTGGGCTTACGGAGTAAACTATACTTCAACTGAATCCAAATTCAGTGGCTCTGGAATCTGTTCAAGACAAAACTTTAGTGGTAAACCATTTGGTGCCTGTCCAGAACCTTGGATTGTTATTGGTAACTATTTTCGTATTTGCATTTTGTGATATCTTAGAGGGTATTAGTTGGTTGAAGCATTTAGAGCAGTGTTTTGAAGCTTAATAAACAAACAAACAAACAAACAAACCAAAAAACCTGGTGATCTTGTTAAAATGCCAACTCAGATTCAGCAGATCTAGGTAGAGCCTGAGGTTCTGCATTTCTAATGAGCAACAGGTAATTTTAATGTTGCTGGGGTAAGGACTAACTTTGACTGTCGGAGATCTAGTAGATATTTCAAGTTTGCTGCAATACCATGTTTCTAACAAAAGAAACCTGAAACTGTTCCTGATTTTATGGACAAACTTAAGCTCATCATCGTCCAAGACTGCTATTGGATGACTGTTGTGTTGCTTTAGTGCAGGAAACATGAGGAATTTTCAAGTTCCTTGTTGTCATTGAGTATTGTTTACTGAATCCAATGGTTACTGCTAGAGAATGACTTCAGTTTATTCATTTTCAAGGTTTCTTGTGCTCAATTAGCATTCTTAGGAAAAAGAAATTATCCTTGACTATTTGTGGGAAGGTAGAACAGCAAAGTAGTGTGTGTGTGTGTGAGAGAGAGAGAAAGAGAGAGAGAGAGAAATGCCATTAAATTTCCTTTTGTTAATCCATATAGTTGTTACATCATTTTATCCTCCCCTCTCTCTTGAAATACATGCATTTACTCATTTGTTTGAAATCTTCATGGACATACACTGTTGTATTTTCTTATGAAAAATTTTCTCTTATGTCACTAATCACATTTTGCTAGAGAAAGAGGAACAGTAGAATGTATGGTAAGAAAGGAGACTATGAGAGAAAACAGAAAATATGAGAATGCTTTCACCAACATTTGCTTCTTTTTCATGACCAGTAGCAATATAAATAATCCATTCTGTGAAAGAAGAAAACGTATGAGTGAAAAACTTACTGAAATGGCTGAAAACACTTCTTTACTGGCCTCAGATGGTATCATTAGTAAAGCCCATGGGAGAAAGGATTTTTTTTTTTCTATCCTTCAATCCTGAGGAAGCAATTTCCTTGACAGTTTTTACGATTTGTCAGTACACAAACTTCAATAAATCCAGAAATGGAAGAAACAGGAAACCATGCGATATGCAACCCTAAGCAAAGATGTTTAGACAGCTCAAATGAGAATATTAGTATTTACATTAATTTGTATATGATTTTATGCATTCTGCCCTATGGTATCTCACATTCCATGTACTCACAAAAGATAATTCTACATATATCATTCCTAACATTTGCCTTTTCCCGTATTTAATAGTCTTTTCAAAGAGTAGTGGGAGAATCACAGAGGAATATGTAGAGTTCCCTCATACAAAAACAAAACCAAACCCCCAAATCAAAAAGTGTGTGGTGTGACTAGGCAGAAAAGACAGATATACGTGGAGGTTATTCACTAACTTGTTTTGTCTCAGTTAGTGAGTAGACATTGTGGAGGGTGCTGAGACGTAAGTCTGGTGAGTCACCTTAGGAGCATAGTATCAAGGTGTTAAAACCTAAGGGACGAAGTTGTTCTAAGAAGCAGAGGCTATCAAAAATAAATGATTCTAGCACTCTGTCTAAAAAGGATTGAGGGAGTATAGCTAATATGGATTTGCATGCAAATCTATCCAAATTCACCTCTGCCCCATACTTGTTATTAGATGTGTGATTATATGTGTAATTAACTTAGCTACAGAGTTTTATCAGTGAGGAGAATTAATCCTAGGAATTTTGTAATGTATTAAGAATTACATGACACGATATATGTAGAAAACTAACTATAGTTCTGTTCACACTTTAAGTGCTCAGTAAAGATAATGATGGCAACAATGATAATGGTGATGAGGATGATGATGATGATGATAATGACACAATTTGGTTGACCATGAAATAAGATGAGTCAGGGGTTTGAGTGTAGGTATTACTTGGAAAAATTTCCAAAAAGCAGAAGTGAGAGAGTAGGGAAGAGAGATGAAAGAAAGATAATATTCCAAAAAAATGTAATAATGAATTCATCACTGCTCTGAGAAACTGGGTTCCAATCTTTCTTCAGGATCTTCTACAATTATGTAGATTCTGCCTTACTAGAAGATGGGGAATTACAGACATTCATTAACTGACTAATGCCATTCATTGGTTGAAATTAGCCCCCAGGAGCAGGTCCTCCCTCTCCCAAAATTCTGGACCCACATCTGCACGGCTAAACAGCCCTCAGTCCTTTGATGAACATCTCCCATCTTCAAAGCAGAAAGAACCTGAGGCACAGTGGCTTGATATGTGAAAACAACCACACGAGGGGGAGTCCCCACTATAACAGCACTAAAGTCAGGCAGGCTGAAGTGATGTGTCATGTAATGACAATGATTTTTCTTAGTTCCATAGTGAAAATTAACATCACATACTACATTGCTTATGAAACTTATGTTGCATTATTTGTCCCTTAAATTTCCTTTCTTTTCTTAATCAATATAGTTGTTACATCCTTTTGCCCTCCCTTCTCCCTTGAAAAAGATACATTTACTCACTGTTTTGAAATCCTTGTGGAAAAATGCTGTTGCTTTTCCTTATGAAACATTTTCTCTTATGTAACTTATATTTTTCTAGCATTACAGATATGTGAAGAATCATATTGAGATAATAGGTAACATTACATTTGTGCTGTTCAGTAGGTACTATTGGTTTTCAGACATTAAATTTAATCCAACAATTTCTCCAAGGAACGTAGTTGATAGATAAGGGAATGAGACTCTAAGTAAATGATCATACAAATCATTACATCAGTGTAAATTGGTGAGATTAATAATAATTTTTAATGATAACATTAAGAAGATTTACTGACTCCAAAGTCTGACCTCAGGTCTCCCAGGCAGAGGTCACAAATACAAACACCATATAAACTTGGCAGAGGACATACATTAAGTTAATCAGGTTAGGTGAACACAGGAAAAATCAGAAGGCATCATGAATGCATCATCATGGACTCAGTACCAGGCAACTCTTTCCATGTTGAGATTCAAGCAACAGAGGCCTGGAATCCAACTCTTTATTTGAAATCTTACAATTTTCCACCTCTGATAAATAATTCAATATCAAGATTAATCACATCCAGGAGAGCCAAGGAAATATCACTGAGCTCATGATGGATTCTGTGGGTCCCCAGTTTTTACTCCTGTTCTAGCATGTGGTTGTTGTTCCATTATCAGCTTATAGATCCATGGGGTGAGATTTCTTCTCACTCCATTGGCTAAGTCATCAATCTCTCTGAGAACCTGTTTTCTCATCTGCAAAATGGAACTAATAATACCTGCATTCATTTCCTAGGGCTGCCATGACAAATCACCACAAACTGGAAGGTTTAAATGGAAATGCATTCTCTCACAGTTCTGGAGGTGAGAAGTTTGAAATCAAGGTGTTAGTAGAGTAGGGCCATGGCCTCCCTCCTCACTACTGGTTGCCTTGAGCAATCTTGGTGTTCCTTGCTTAGACCCGCATCACTCTATTCTCTGCTTACATCATTATATCATTGCCTTCCCTCTGTGTGTCTGTGACTTCACATGTTGCTCTTTCTGTCTGTCTTTGTTCCTGAGCCTCTTTTCTTTTTTATGAACATGAGTTATTCTGGATGATGGCCCTACACTAATCCAAAATAATCTCATTGTGATTGATTATATTTGCAAGGACTGCATTTCCTAATAAGAGCACATTCTGAGCTACTCGGGGGTAGGACTTCAATAAGTTTTCATAGGACAGAATTGAACTCATAACAATGCCGAACTCAGAGGGCTGTTAGAAAGCAGTTATTCTTTTAACTTACCCTATTAAAGATACATTGTGCTTCTTCAATCAGGGAACACATATTTTCCCCAGTTCTGAAAATTTGCTTTAAATATTGTGGCTTTTCTATTTTCTCTCTTCTGTCTTTCTAGTAATTTGATCAGATATATCTTATAGTTTCTCATTTCATCCTTCATGCCTCTGAAGCCGTCTCAAAATTTTCAGCCTCTCATTTCTGTTTTTTTGCAATCTAGATAAATTACTGTTAACCCATGAATAACAAGGATCTGAAAATCTCACTCTACTTATACATGTATTGTTTGAAAATAAACATTTGGAAAAATTTTTGGAGATTTACTACAATTTGAAGAAAATCACAAGCCATCTACACTAGAAAACTAAAAAAATTCAGTTACGTATGTAAAAAAAATGCACAAAATTTATGGAGATGTTTGTCTATTTTATTATTTACTGCCATATTATAAAATATACACAAATGTAAAAATATACACAAAAGCAAGTTTAAGTTTATCCAAGATTATGTACACATAGATAATATATAATCCCACTTGCAACTGACAGAAATGTAAACAAATGTGAAGTTGCAGTATTAAATCCTAATGGCATAAAATTATCAATGCATACTGTACTCCTGTATTTTCATAGCCATTTCTGGTTGCTATTTCAGCAAGCTCAAGTTTGGTACCTGCTTAAAATGTCATGTGACACTCATTATCTCTACGTCAGCAGTTTGTATCTCCAGTAAATTTCATATTGCTATAAAAAGCAATATCTTTGGGTTATTAATGTATTTTTCATTGCATTTACTGCAGTACTGTAATTCTTTAATAACAACAGGGGGCCCATACAACATGCCACTGTTGATAGTGTAATGCTCCCAAGAAGCAATGTCATGACAATACAAGAAAAAGTAGCATTGTTTGATATGTACTTTAGATTGAGATCTGGATTTGGGGCTGCTCCCCATTTCAAGATAAATGAACACACAATGAGGACCAGTGTAAAAAAATAAAAGGAGATAATAAAGCTATCACTGCACTATGCCTGCCAGTGCCAAAACCTTGAGCTTTTGTGAAACAACTTTTAATTCCCTTATATTGAAATTGAAGTGTGTATGTGGTTGCAGGATTTTTATATGAAAGTATATTTATAAACTCTAATATGATTCCAGAAAATAATGAAGTCACTGTATACAACTTAAAGCAAAAGAAAGGGGAAGGATCTAAAGGTTGATGCTTTAATGCCAGCCAAGGATGGTTTGATAATTTTAGAGTGCTTTTGCTTTAAAAATGTCAAGATATCAGGAGATGCAGTTTTTGGTTTTCAAGAGGCAGCAGATTAGCTCCAATAAACTGTTAAGAAAATCATTGAAGAGAAACTATACTACCGGAACAGGTTTCGAATACAGATGACAGTGTCTTATTCTGGAAAAAAATGCCAAAAAGGCCATTTATTAGTAAGAAATAGAAGCAAGCACAGGATTTAAATTTAAAAAGGATAAGCTAATTCTACTGTTTTGTGAGAATGCAGTCAGGTTTATTATCAGGACTGGTCTTATCTATAAAGCTACTAACTCCTGAGCTTTGACCAGAAATGGTAAACATCAGCAGCCAGTGTTTTGGTTGTACAACAGGAATGCATGGGCAAAGGGAATGCTTTTTCTCTATTGATTCCACTGATGCTTTGTCCCTGAAGTCAGGACATATTTTGCCAATAAGGGACTGCCTTTTATGATTCTTTTGATGTTGGACAATGCCCCTGGTTACCCAAAACATCATGGGTTAAACACGTGAAGTGTCAAAGTAGTCTACTTACCCCCAAATGCAGCATTCTAATTCAGCCTCAAAGTCAGGAGGTCAGAAGGAACTTTAATGCTCATTACACATAGTTACTCTATGAAAAGATTTGCAAATGCCATGGAAGAGACCATCTATAGAGACGGCATCATGAAAGTCTGGAAGGGCTACACCACTGAAGATGACGTCAAAGATATTAAAAATGTAGAAGCCATGATTTTGGGTGCAGTGGTATTGGCCTATGATCCCAACTACTAAAGAGGCTGAGGTGGGAGGATTGCTTGAGCCCAGGAGCTTAAGGCCAACCTAGGCAACATAGCAAGACCCCAGTAAATTCCTGCTAGAGGAAACTGTGTCCAGAAATTGTCCATGACTTCACCAGGGCTTATGAAAAAGCCAACCAAGAAAATAATGAAACAGATTGTGAATATGGCAAAAAAGTGAAGAGTTTTAAGATACAGATCTTACAACAATTCAAGAGCTAATTGCACATCAGAGAAAGTAACAGAAGATGACTTGATAGAGATGAGTGCTTCTGAACCACTTCCAAATGATGAGGAAGAAGATACAGAAGAAGCAGTGCCAGAGCATAAATTGGCATTATAACCTGGCAGAAAGATTCTAATTATTCAAAGAAGCTTTTGACCTGTTCTACAACAAAGACCATTCTATGATATCAACACTGAAACTAAATGAAATATTGAAAGATTGGTAGTGTCTAGAGAAAATTTTAAGGAAATGAAAAAGCAAAGAAAGTCATACAGAAATAACTATGTATTTCCACAAAGATACACTCAGTTTGCCTGCCTCTTCTGTCTCCTGTTCCATCTCTTCTTCTTCCACCTCTGCCACCCACGAGACTGCAAGACTAAGCCTTCCCCTTCCTCCATCTCTTCCTCTTCCTCAATGTGAAGATGATGAGGATGAAGACCTTATGATGATCCACTCCCAATTAATCAATAATACATATATTTTCTCTTCCTTATGATTTTCCTAACATTTTCTTTGCTTTAGCTTACTTTATATTACAGCATATGATACATATAACTTACAAGGTATTTGTTAATCAGTGGTTTTTGTTACTGTTAAGGCTTCCCTTCAATAGCAGGCCATTACTACTTAAGTTTGGGGAGAGTCAAAAGTTATATGCAGATTTTCAACTGTGTGTGGGAGTCAGCGCCTCTAAGCATTGCATTTTTCAAAGTTCAACTGTACTTCTCTGTACCTTCCAAATTATTTACTTTTTCACAGACTTTGTGTGTCTGTCTTTTAATCTATTCATTATTAAATATAACTAATTTTTGTATTTACACAGCTCTATTTTATTGTTTCTCTAATTATTTCTTATTATATAATAATTACTTTTTGTATCTTTTACTTAAATCTCTCATACACTTTCATTCTATATTTGATATTTGCTTGGTCCAACATCTCAATGTCCTTTAAGATCTAAATTTATAGTGTTTTGTTTCTGTTGATATATCCTTATAGTGTCTTGCTTTCTAGTGTATTTATATATTTCAACTCGCAGTGTAGTTTTTATTTTGAGTGAACGGAAGGAGAAGAATGGCTTCTGTTTCTGCTGCTAGGCAACACACCACATCCAAGACCATGTCTGTCCCTCCTCAGGGATTTGGCTCTATCTGGTTCCAAGATGAGCCTTTGTTGTAGAGTTTCCATGGGTCAGTTATTTTCTATCCTGTTGGTATAGAAATGTATAGAAATCTGACACAAGGAGAACACACGCCTCCTGGACACCTTCCTGTCCAGGCAAGCTCTTTACTGCTTCATACTAGTTCCTTCCTACTCTTTTGCAGCTTCTTTCTTTAGTCAGCACCAACTCCCAGACATTCTTACCCCTTCTCCTCACTCAGTCCACTCAGGGTTCAGCTCCTGTTTCTGTGGGTCCCTGCCTCAAAGAACATGTCCTGTTAAATTCTGGATGTTGTGGTGCATGGAGTCTCAAGGGTGAGGCTCAGGATGAGATTTTGATTTCATAATCTGTGCTTAGTCCAAGTACCAATATTTTTAAACGGTTCGACAAGAGGAACAAATACTGATGAAGTACCTATTAGAGAGCCTGGGGCTTGTTAAGCACTCAATATGAAATAGTTACTTCAGAAGCATGTTAACGTGACTCTCCTACCTAGGAAGCTGCAATGGTTTTCTATTGCCCATCTCATCAGTTTAAACAGCATACTGGGGCTGACTGTTATAAATTATCATAGTCTAGATGCATTTAACTCAGAATTTATTTCCCACTGACACACCTTGTGTCTGTTTATTTAATTCAGATTTCCCAGTATAGTGTCCAGGTGGAGAGAAGCACATCACATAGAACAGTAATGAGTGACAAGATGGGCTGGCTTCTCACCCAATTCTCCAACTTGTGCTTACCAAGGCCTTGAAACAACTTTTTACCTGGTTTTCCTATTCACAAAATGAAATTAATTCTTATTTAACATGTTAAAATAAAGCAAATGAAAAATTTACAAGTACTTAACCATTTGTACATGACCTTGCTTCTGTTCTATAGGTCATGACTACCATAAATGAGAGGTACTGTGGCATGCTCTCTACACCTGACATTGTATCCTAGAAGGTAAGAATGATTAGGAGGTCCCTCCTATACATGAGAACACAGAAACTGAGAGTTGTTAAATAACTTGTCCAAAATCTAAGAGCTCATAAACAGAAATTGACCTCAGACTATTAGATTCCAGAGTCCACACTGATAAGCTATGCAGAAAGGAGGAAGGTTTTAGACAAATAAAAAATAAAATAGCGTGTTATAGTTGACTAGTGCTGTAAGTTGTATTGCTCAAAATGTGCAGATAGTCCACAAATATAAATAAGAAGAGGAGCTGGATAAACTGAAAGGGTATATGATGTTCTAAGGCTTGGAAATGGGATGGGCAAAACCCAAGCACAGGAATTTTCTGTCTTCTGTATCAGAGGTTCTTATAGTACCTACTCTGTCATTTAAAATAATATTGCTTCCCAGACTTCACACTGAGAGAAGGATTTTTAAATCATTATGCACATTTTACATATTACTTATAGTAGAATTGCTACATTCATTTATTTTAAGACAATTTTCCTTATGCAATGCTATTTTCCAGGTACATATTTCAGTCAATAAATTGGTTCCTGTAAGTTATCTCCACTCTGTCTATCTATCTCCATTCAACGTGGGTGGCGGGTAATTACAGTTCAGTCACTATAAGAAGTGCTTCCTCTTACCAGAATTATGACTAATTTGTGGAGGATTGAGTGTGTCCTGAAATCAAGATTAAAAAAAATCTTTTTCAAATCAGTATGTTATTACTACAACAGACGTTTTTCATTTCAAGATTTTAATGTTATTTTAGTATAATTTACATAAAAGAAAATGTGCCCCTTTTAAGAATACAAATTGGTTGTTAAAGATACGAAGATATTTAGTATAATAACTTCCTAATCAATAGGCATACCGATTTTGTCACCCCAGAAAGTTTTGTCATGCCCTTTGTTCTAAAGCTCTTTCCACTTCCTCCTCAGATAAGTAGTCATTGAATTTCTCTCACTATATATTAGTTTTTTTCTAAACTATAACTTCATATAATTGGAATAACAGGGTATGTGCTCCTTCGTATATGACTTCTTTCACTCGTAATGAATGCAGAAGTTTTTTCAACCATGCTATTGCATGTCTTAGTAATATTTCCCTTTTATGACTGAATAGTATTCAGTGTCTGTGTATAGCACAAAAATTGTTTACTTATGCTACTGAACTGGTTATTGAGTTGTTTCTAGTTTTTGACATCTTCATTTTTGAGGAAACAGTGGGCCCTTGCACTCTAGTGGCTCAATGTTTAGCTTCCCAGGACATGAGACCCAAGGCTCGTGGTTCTACATTCCCAGATATGAGCCTAGCTTCTAGTCATAGTCTAGCTTCTGTGTCCTGGATGCCGCTTTGGCATGCTTCAACTCAGTGGTTCATGGCTCTGGTTGGGGGAGAAACCTTCGTGAAATCCTTAAGTTAACAGAGGAAATAAATGAGTCAATAAATAAATTTAAAAGCAAATGAATAGAATAGAAGTGATTTACAGGCAATTTCTGCTTTCTTCCATGCTGCAAATCCTCCCAGTGGCAAGGAGCACAAGATTGTGCTGCAAACAGATTAGGTCATTGCCAAAGTAAAGATAGAAACTTTGACCGATTTTGTCACCCCAGAAAGTTCTGTCATGCTCTTTGTCCTCAATCTCCTGCCACTTCCTCCTAAGATAAGCAGTGATTAAATTTTTTATCACTATGTGTTAGTTATTTCGAATCTAAACTGTATTTAGTTGGAATCACAGGACATGTGCTCCTTTGTACGTGACTTCTTTCACTCATCATGAAAGCATAATGTTTTCATCCATGTTATTGCATTTATTAGTTTTTTCTTTTATGACTGAATCGTATTTCAGTGTATGTGTATAGCACAAATTATTTCCTTTGCTCCTGAATTAGATATTGAGTTGCTGTCAGTTTTTAACATCTTCATTTTTGAGGAAACAGTGGACCCTTGCAATCTAGTGGCTCCATGTTTAGCTTCCCAGGACATGAGACTCATGGCTCCTATTTCTACATCCCCAGATAAATGGTCTAGTCATGGTGTCTGTGCCCTGGATGCCACTTTAGCATACTTTAACTCAGTGGTTCATGACTCTGGCTTGGGGAGAAAACTGTGTGTGAAATCCTTAAGTTAATAGAGAAAATAAAAGAATCAGTAACATTTAAAAGTAAATGAATGTAAGAGAAGTGATGCACAGGTAATTTCTGCTTTCTTCCATACTACAAATCCTCCCATGGCAAGGAGCACAAGATTTTGCTGCAATCGGATTAGGTCATTGACAAAGTAAAGATTTAAAAAAAATTAGAAACCCCTTAGATTAAAAGCCACATCATTGTCCTCCTACACAGTGCATTCTACTCTAACAAACATATTTAGCTCTTCGCCTAGAGCACAGAAAGTAAAGCTGGTGGCCCACACGTCAAAAGGTGGATGTTTTTGTAACTCCTCATCCTTATTCTCTAAAGATAAGAAGGTAATAACACAAGAAAATTTTTGTTAAAGAAACTGATAAATGTAAAGTACTGTCTGCCTTTTCTTATTAGTCCATCTTGCATCAAAGAGGTTCATAAAATAAATTGGCCACATTGAGTTTATTTCTGGAGTGATCAATTGAACATGTGCTTGCAAGACAGAGCCCTCTTCTGGCCTTCCCTGGCTACTCTCCATAGTTTTCATGACTCCTAAAATATTTTGTCTCCCATTTCTCCAATTAATTTCTTATTCTTCTCATCACTTGCCATATTTGCACATTCTGAATATTCCAGTTACATACTACACACCAGGTTTCATGTTTGTCTTCTCCTCTTGTATGTGAGAGCAAGGGGAAAATGACCATGATATGTTTTGACTGAACCGCTTGCTCCTAGAACCATATCATCCATATATATTTGCTAAGTGAATGACTAGATGGACTGCTTGAGCAGTCTAACAAAAGATAAACTTAGCTGGATAATCTGCAAAACTTTATCCTTGATTTTTTTCTAATGTAAAATATTTGTATTAATTATAGTAATATCACTCATTATCTGCTTACCTTTTGCCAGGCAATGTTCCATGCATTTTTTACACTTTCTCTCACTTAATGCTCAAAACTGCATAGGTACTTACTGTTAATAAAATCATTTTACAGACAGAGGAAACAATGCACAGGGGAGTTCAATTTCTTACACACAAAATGAAGTTTAAAATGCTAAGTTCAACATTCTGAGTCCAGAGCCTATGCTCTGGGCCTCTATGGTACAATGTCCCTCAAAAGAAAGCCAGCCAAGATGGGTGGGTGGCTCACACCTGTAATCCCAGCACTTTGGGAGGCCGAGGTGGATGAATCGCTTGAGCACATGATATAAAAACTAGCCTAGGAAACACAGGGAGACCCCGTCTTTAGAAAGATACAAATATGATCCAGCCATGGTGGCACGTGCCTGTGTTCCCAGCTACTTGAGAGGCAGAGCTAAGAGGATCATCTGAGTCTGGGAGGTGGAGACTGCTGTGATCCATGCTAGTGCCTCCAGTATGGGTGACAGAGTAAAAATTCTGTATCAGGAAAAAAAAAAATCCCTCTGAAGAGGAAGGACATTAAATAAGAAAAACTTTAATTATGGTGAAAATATGTTCATTACTTAAAGCAAAATTGCTTCACAGATACATACATTTCCCACGACCTTCCCTAGACCTGTGACTTGGGCCTGGGACAGAAGTTGTTCAAATTCTCTAAAGGTTGTGTTACTTTTCTCCATCAAGTTTTCTAATAAATGGGAAACTCTTCACTGTGTGAGTTTAATTGTACACATACTTTGTCATTCTTGTCTTATTCTCCAAGCCCCATTCCCCTCCTACCCTGACCTGTTCCAAGGGTTGGTGAAGAAAATTCCCCAAGGATACACTCTCTGATGCAGTCTACAGTTCAGGAATCTGATTCTTTTTTTGCTGGCAAAAAAAAAAAAAAGACATGCATATGCATGTGCAGTGGCTGTTTCCCAATATGTGTACACGCCCTGCCAAAAAGGAAGGTGAAGCATGCTTACAGTTTCAGCCCACACAAGAAGGGTAGGAGAGAAAAGCCATGGCCGGTGAGTCTTTTACTCTTCTAAGAACAGGTCCCTGGGAAGAAAGAGTTTTGGAAGGCACTGGCTCTTCTGGAAGCCAAAATTAGTATCTGGGGAAGTTTAGGTGAACACAAATGAGGGAGAGGGTGGAGAGTGAGGAGAGAAGAAAGTAGAAGATGCTTGCAGCCTTTAGTAAGGAAAAGCAAGCCCAGAAAGGAACCGAGGCTTTAGGGGCAGCCTGCTGTCATTTTGCAATCTTAATTAAACTCTTACTTACATGTTGAAAGTCTGACAGAGGGTACAGAATTGGCACAGGAGGAGTACTAGCAGCAGTGATTCCTAAATGAAATGGGCTATTTCTGTTTCATTACTTTATTAATCAGAGTAAAATAAACACGGGACACAAGAGGATGATCTCTGCTTTCCAGGGACTAATGTAAATGGTAAATTCAGTCTTCAGGCCACTCCATGCACATGTATGGAGACTACTGAGGGAAACAAGTAGGACAGCGATACAGTAAGAAGATGGATTACCCAACTGTGAGGAGGGGGACGTTTCACTGATGAAATCTAAATGAGGTCACTTTCTGTTGATTACGTGAGAGGAATATGAGCCTGTTTTTATGATGTGAGAAATCCTTGTGCTCCAAACAGACAAGGTCCTGAAGGAGAAGAGAAAGCTGTTAATCCGTTCCATGGGTGAAGGAACAATAAATGGCTTACTGGATGAATTATTACAGACAAGGGTGCTGAACCAGGAAGAAATGGAGAAAGTAAAACGTGAAAATGCTACGGTCATGGATAAGGCCCGAGCTCTGCTTGACTCTGTTATTCGGAAAGGGGCTCCGGCATGCCATATTTGCATCACATACATTTGTGAAGAAGACAGTCACCTGGCAGGGACATTGGGACTCTCAGCAGGTAAGGGTCAGTGACTCACACACAAGTTCATGTAGGATCTATTATTGTGACTACCATGTGATGTCTTTACTAGTCATGTTAAGTTGCAGAAAACTTTCTTATCTCTGGCTTCAGTGCCATATTTCTGTAGCAGGGCCCCTAATGCATGTCCTTTGACTCTCCTTTGTTTCTGTTCCTTCATCCTCAGTGGCCTTCTTCTGATTAAAGTTCATTTCCAGTTCTGAGTATGTGGGCGTTCATTTGTAGAAGGTCATGAGAACTATCTAAAAAGCTTCACGTTATATGTTCCCCTGTTACTGGCAAGGCACAATATTTATTGATTGATTTAGTATTTTTGAGTCCAAGGTGCTAGGCTCGTATGCAGTTGTCTGACATGAAGCTTTAAGGTCTGTAATCAAATAGGTTTAATAACTTCTCCTCAAAATTTTGCCCTCTGAGAAGAAGAAATTATATTTCAGAAATGGTGATACACTCAGAGAATACATTGAATAATTACAGAAAAGTAAGGATTTCAAGTTGGCTCTTTCCTCCAGTTGCCTCCTTGCGTTTTCTTTTGAGTGAGATCACCCACTTGCCCTGTTATCAGGCTTCAGATCATGCTGTGAGGTCTGGACTGCCTCCACCTGCAGCCCCCTTAGGGCCTGATGCAGTGCACAGGAAATGAGCTGGACCACTCTTGTGATCCCTTGGACCTACCACATGGTGAGGATGAGAGTTCTGGTGGACTCCTAGTCACTGGTCTCTGTGACACTTTCTAAAGCCATTTCAGAGGGAGATGTTCTTTGAAAGCAAAAGCCTTTTTTCTGATGGTTAGGGGAGGCTTATACCTGTCTAAGCAGACATGGGAGAAGTTTATGTTTTCATCTATGTGTAATAAATATCATAATTTTCTGACAATGTCTCTTTCATTTTATACCCCCCAGCACTCTCTAAATTAAAGAACATCTTGAACATTATTTAATGTCATTCAGCTAGGGTTCTGGGATGAATCTTTAGTAGGGAATATTGTAAGCATTAGGGTAAAGTTTTCCAGAGATGATTAGTGACTATTTCAGTGTCCTTCTTTTTCTAGGTCCGACATCTGGAAATCACCTTACTACACAAGACTCTCAGGTAGTACTGCCTTCCTTCCTAGGTAATGCTGTTTTTAAAGAAAGAGCATTATTTGAACCCCATCTTCCATGACATTAATGTTGTAGGATGAACCACAGTCAAAGGGGCTATGGAGAATTCCCGTAAAGTGATCATATAATTTTCTTTTGTAATCTATTCTCCTTTTGTAGAAATTGTACCCACAGCTTCACTATCTATGTTTATATTAAAAATTCTGAATCTTTATCTCAAATCCTGAACACCAAGTAAGTACCATACTTCATTATTTAAGGCTACTGAAATATTCCCTCATATGTCCCAGAGACATGATCATCTAAACAATTTTAGAGCTGAACATGCCATTCTTCCACACCTTGCTTCTCTTCCAGTTTTGTGTAACTAGGTTGTTGGTGTCACCATCACTAGTTGTTCAAACCAGTAACTTGAAACTCATTTTGGCCCCTTTCCTCTCACGCACCTCCAATATTCAAGTCAAAGCCAAGTTTTATGCATTCTTCTCTCAAATTTGGAACTGTATCTCTCTTTCAACTTCTATTCCATTATTTCATTTATTAAGGTTGATTAACTCATGAATGTCTTCTTTTCTTTTTATTTTTATTTTTAGATAGAGTCTCACTCTGTCACCCAGGCTGGAGTGCAGTGACACAATTTCGGCTCGCTGCAAGCTCTGTCTCCCGGGTTCAAGTGATTCTCCTGCCTCAGTCTTCCAAGTAGCTTGGACTAATGACGCTCGCCACCATCCCTGGCTAATTTTTTTAAAAAAATATTTTTAGTAGAGACAGGGCTTCACTGTCTTAATCAGGATGGTCTCAATCTCCTGACTTCGTGATCCTCCCACCCCAGCCTCCCAAAGATGAATGTTTTCTTAAATGTTTTCCAGCACAGGATACTCACTATATAACCAAATACTGTATTTTCACACACACAAAAAAAATTACCTCAAAAATAACCCATATACTTCTACTTAGTTTTTTTTATATTGTTTTCATTCTTCTTTATGAAACCAAACATTTCTTCAACCAAATTATTATTTTGTAGTTTTCTCCGATATATCCATTCTGATTAGTTCTTCTGTGTCAACACACTTCATGCTGCCTTTATTTATCTAACTGATTGTATAAGTTTCTCAAGCTTGTTTTCAAAATTGCATAATATTTTCTTGACTTAATAGTTTCTAAAAGATACTCCACAGATCTAGAAAACTCATTTCTATCTTGATACAAAGATTACATTAATTTCTTTAACAAGCACATCACATTGTTGGATGGTGTTGAACTTGTGATGAAACAAAAGCCTCAAGGATTTTCTCATATAAACTATGTGAAAAGATCTCCTCATATGTCTGTGCAATCAATGTTTAGTGCTATAAATCCATCTAGTGTGCACTTTAATTTTAGCATTTATCATACTATTTTATATACATTCTAGTTCATATATTTAGTAATCTTCTCCTTCCATACATACATATATATAGTAGGAAGAGATCCTGGAAGACAGGACAAATGTTCATTAAAAAATATTCCTAGTGCTTACTACCATGTCTTTTAAGTAAATACATAAAAGATAAGTGTATCTCTTAAATATTTTCAGTAGATTTAATTAAGACCTCCTATCATTAAATTTTATTCTGTGGTTCAAATCTTTTGAAATAAATTTATATTCTATTTTATCTCACACATTTGATTGATTTTTGAGTGTTTTATCATGCACAGCCTTGAAAAGCTTTCTTTCTACATTTTTATCTAAAATACTTGTGAAAATACTGATCCTGAAATATGAAAGGAGATCCCTGTATTGCACACCTGGAAATTTCTGACTGGAAATGTATTCCATTAGCAGCGAAATTACTCAGCGGTAAAAGATCAGGATTGTCTTCCTAAGAATGCATTTCCACTTTTGTGGCTTCATTCATATGTGAGGCTGTAAAAAACAAAAAGTGGAACAAAGAAGGATGCCAATGTTCATGATGTTCTTCGACTCTTGCAGCTCCTCAGGCAGTGCCAGTGTGTGATAACCCTGCTATGCCTACATCCTCAGGCTCAGGAGGAAGCGTCAAGCTTTGCTCTCCAGATGAAGCTAAAACAATGTGGAAAGAAAAGTCGACAGAGGTACCATGCTCAGAACACAAGGATAGAATGGGGTGACAGATATCCTTTAGGCGATTATGAAATGCAGTGGCTTTTTCTTAGAGCTATTCTCAATGGAGAATCATAATTCTGCTTCCCTTACTTTAAAAAAAATTCTGTATCCTGGAATCCCAGATTTATAGAAAGAGTTCCAAATTGAATCCCATTCCTGGATAAATAACATCAACAATGGCAGCTATTGAATGTTCTCTGAGAGTGGGCAGTGTTCTAAGCATTTTATACATGATGATGCATAATTTCTAACCTTAAAAATAACCCGTTTTAGAGATCAAGAAGCTGAGGCATAGGATTGGTAAATACTTTGCCCAAAGAAAAACAATCAGATATTGAAGCAATCAGTTTTAGAATTCTGTCATTCTTGCTTCATAGCTTGTGTGTTTTTCAAAATCCTGCCTATCAAGAAAATGAAGTCAGTAGCTCACCTGCCATCTGGGCCTTTGCAGTTTCTATGCCTACTCTCCAAGTAGCACTCAATTCCGTCCCCCATTTTCAATGTATAGTCCATGGGATTTAGTATCTTGATACAACTAACAAAGGGAAAACGGTCATAAATTTACCAGGTGAATATTAAATTACAGATAATAAGTCTATTCATCCAAATTTCATTTCCTACAGATTTATCCAATAATGGACAAGTCAAGCCGCACACGTCTTGCTCTCATTATCTGCAACGAAGAGTTTGACATTCTTCCTAAAAGAACGGGAGCTGAAGTTGACATCATAGGCATGACAATGCTGCTACAAAATCTGGGGTACAAGGTGGATGTGAAAAAGAATCTCACTGCTTCGGTAAGGTCTATTATACATTAGAGACAATGGTCATGCCCTTCCTATAACTAAATAATATTAGAAAGCTTGGTTGACCAAGAAATGTAATCTCTTCATAATCTAAAATATAAACTTGCCACGGGAGGGTGCTGGATGCTACATGTTACCTTGTAACTAACTCATTCCGTTCAAGCCTAGCGTAACTTACTTGGGAAGTGTTTTTTTTTTTTTTTTTTTTTTTTCACTCAGTAATGCCACGTTCTCGCTACAAGATAACTCTGAATGACTTCCTACAACACCTTTCTTCTCCTTTCTCGAAATTAAGACTAAAAATTTTTTGGGCATTCCTTTGTTTGTCATGAAATTCCTTAAGAAATCCTTAAGTATTTACTTATCAGCTTTCCAAGGTGCCATGATAGTTAATCACATAGTCCAAAATCAGTGGTATGGTCTCTTTCAGGAAATGACTACAGAGCTGGAGGCATTTGCTTGCCGCCAAGAGCACAAGACCTCTGACAGCACCTTCCTGGTGTTCATGTCTCATGGTATTCGGGAAGGCATTTGTGGGAAGAAACACTCTGATCAAGTCCCTGATGTATTACAACTCAATGCAATCTTTACAATGTTGAATACCAAGAACTGCCCAAGTTTGAAGGACAAACCAAAGGTGATCATCATCCAGGCCTGCCGTGGTGGTGAGTGCTGAGTTCTTTGAGAACATCAGACATTCGAGTACTGTCCTCATCTGTATGCATCCAGGAATTTTCAATTTATGTCTGTTTCTTAACGTCAAGGAACACGTACGGTTAGCACTCAAGATGTGGCTTCTGTTAATTGTATGACTGGTGGGTAGCTATTTGTTTTATATTCAAGTCTGAGACTTTGATGTTTGGTTGTTTTTAAATGTGTTTGAGGGTTAGAAGAAATTAAAATTGTCGAAAAGATTGTTACTTGGATGTATGTGTGTATGTGCATGTGAATTAATGACAGAGCAAATACATTGATAAATATGATTGAACAGAGGCTAAGAGGAGAACATTGTCCTCTCAGTCATTGGTAATAGTAACAAACCAAATTTTGTCTTTCCAGATAAATATGGTGTGGTGTTGGTAACAGATTCAGTACGAGCCTCCGAAAATATATCTTTACCAACTCCAGGAGATTTTGAGGATGATGCTATTAAGAAAGCCCACATAGAAAAGGATTTTATTGCTTTCTACTCTTCTACATCAGGTAAAAAGTTTCTTGTATACAGAACATCTTTGTGGGGTTATCAATGCAAAACTCACAACCACCCACTAGAGGGTAGATATGTGTATGAAACTTTAGATTAGATTTTTGAACACAAATTAAAGCTTTGTTCCAAGTTATACACACAATTCCCTTTATCCACAGAAAGCAAGGAAGCATATCTTTTCATTGAGTTAGTAATTAATGAACTCCTCTCTGTTGCAAAATATTTTAGAACAGTGAGTGATAACAGAGAATTAAATGGAAGAAGATCTCTGCTGCAGTAGATTAGAATCTGACTCTGCATAGAAAAAGTCTGCCATGTTGAGATAATTCAATGGACCAGTTGGCCCAGACATTAAGTATTCATAGGAGAAGATTAAGATCAGTGTTCAGAAAATTAGAAGAGCAAGCGAGGCACTTTGGGGCCCTAAATTAAAGTGGGTTTTACTTAGAAGCATGAAATGTATAAAGCAGAATAAAAATGCATTATTCTAAAGGTATGCTTTGCAGTAAGAATCTTGCTATTCTTGACTGATCTAGTCATTTAGTACTTTGTAAACTAGCTCCACTAGTTCCTCCCAGGGCTTTCTTTGAATTGCTCACAAATATATAAGAATATAAATATCCATTTTCTAAGGATTGAATAATATATGTGAAATATTGCTCATGTCACAGAATGAAGTACACATTAAAGAACTGGAATTATTTAAATAGTTTTTGTTTTATAACTTACTTTTCTTAGCAAGTTTTAAATAAAAATGACTTGAATGCTTTTATCCACCTTGTATGACAGTTTCCTGAGAGGACTCACATTGTCTTGGTCACCTCTGGCCCAAAGGTCCTGCCTCTACTCAAGTAGTTAAATTTTCTAAAATGTTGTATAAAATGAGATATCTTCTTTCAGAAGAAGCTTGGTTTTGTATTGTTTTGAACATGCCCTGATGTACAACTCAATAAGATTTTTTTCAATGATCAAAAACAATGACAAGACAAACACACAAAAAATACATTTCCGGCCTGACTACATATAGTAAACTTTAACATTAGACAGAACTGTTCTTTAACATCCTTTGATCCCAGCCTTCCACATGACATGCACCACTCTCTATGTAGCTGTTTGTAAGCCCCTGGCTTCTCATCATCAATCTTGCTGATTTCTGTGTTTTTCTTTTCTTTAACTTTCCTTACTCCTCCTTTCCATGTGACTGTCAGAAACTCCAACTCAGTTATTTATAACTCCCATATTAAGCCTAGCTCCACATTCTACTGTGCAAATCCCAACTATATCATAGTGCTCTCCTGAGGAAAAATAACTATCTACTTCCTTAATTTCACAAAACATCTGCAGAGATACCTGTCTCCACTCTATCTCTTACCTGCTTCCTTCAACTAAGATAGCTGTGGTTCTAAATAGAATTTTATTATTAATGTACATTTTATGACCATTATAATTGGCTGAAATGTGTCATTAAAGAATGTGTCTGTGATTATACACAGAGCTATTGCTACTGCTTTTCTCTTATCCCTTCCTTTGTATAATTTTCATATATTCATTACTTCTGTGTCTACCATGTAATAAATTAATATTGTTTTCTTTAATATTTCTCTTCTTCATAAGAACTTATTCTCCATTATCATGTGATCATTCTCTTATTGACTCTTCCTAGATTTCTACTTTTGTTCTGTTTTACGATTTGTATAGTTAACTCTTTGTATGTAAATATCTTACTGTCACTGTTAGTAAATTTTAAATAAAATTTTATGTAAAGTAAATGAATTGAGAATTTATTAACATAATTTCCCTGTATAGACTGAGTATTCCATATTCTCTGTTAGCTCAGACACTTGTGTAGCCTCAGATATCTCCTGTGTATGAAATTATTACCGTTCCCTGTATAACTGAGTCTATTACATATCAGAATGGACAATTAACTTAAATCACAGTCAGTAATGCCACTTCAGGGATGCACATTTAGACATTTCTTTTCCAAATCCCAATTCCTTCCCTTGACCCTATTCTGCCTTTTCCTAAAGCTCTACTAAATTTACGACTTTTTGAACTCAGGGACTAGGCCACGTTAATACCTCCACCATATACAGCACCCTTTAGAGGATCAGTAAAAATATACTCACTGAACTTCAAATATATTCACTAGAAATTACAATGAAGCATATGGCAAATAGAATAATTCTAAAACATGCCTCAGCTGGAACAGAAATACTAGGGTTTCTTCTCTTTCTTCAGGCAAAAGCCAGTCTTGAGATTTGAAATGTGTTTTATCAATAGATAATATTTCTTGGAGACATCCAACGAAGGGCTCTGTTTTTATTATGAGACTGATTGAACATCTGCAAGAATATGCCCATTCCTGTGATGTGGAGGAAATTTTCCGCAAGGTAGGGCTCTGGCGGATGCTATTTTCACTCTACTTCCCTGAATGCTTGGTTATTGCAATTGGAAGCATAGAAAGCAGATCCAGACATGTTTATTTTCCAATAACACCCTTCTTTCCAAAAGTGTTTTGAAGTTCTTTGGAGAGTGAACAAGCCTGGGAGTCAAATCCAATGTATTAAGACCCACAGCCTCAATAAAACCATCATTTATTTTCACCCTCCTCCTGCCCTGCAGAGACAAATGAATGGACTCTAATTTGCCTGTGTCCCTCTTGGCTATTATGCCCAACCACAGATTTTAAAAGCCCCAAGGAGGGTCATTCAATGCTTAGATAAGCACATGGCTATACTTGTTGCAGATACAAGTACTTTTTGTTTTTGTCAATTATTTTGCTATATTCATTGTAGTCTTTTTGGCATGAGTCATCAAACTTTTCAGAAAAAACAGGTCTCCAGATTTTCCTTTCTCTTTTAGGTTCGACTTGCATTTGAGCAGCCAGATGATAAAGCACAGATGCCCAGCACTGAAAGGGTGACTTTGACAAGACGTTTCTACCTCTTCCCAGGACATTAAAATAAAGAAGCCGTTTGAATGTCTGTGGGCAGGTATGTTGGGAGTGTGGGAGGATTGAGGAAAGTGTACTGAAAGTCCATTGTAGTCAAGGACTCTAGGTCTACAGGCGTAGAATTTTTAATCCAAAAATTTAAATTTTGAAATGCTCTAAAATCCAAAACTGTGTGAATGCCCACATGATATTCAAAGGAAATGCTCATGGAATCATTTCAAATTTTAGGTTTTTGGATTAAGGATGCTAAACCAGTAAGTATAAGGCAGATACTCCAAATATACAAAAATATCTGAAATTCGAAATACTTCCAGTAGCATAAAATTTTAAAATAGCATGCGGTCTTTCCTTTTAAGATTGCATATGTTCCCATTGGTAGTATAACTTTATAACTTACATTTCTTCTAGCAAAATTCTTTTATGTTTGTTTTTTATTTTTTGTCCCCACAGGAAACCAAGAGTTTCTTCATTCCGTAATCGTTTTTGGAATTATGTCTGTTTAGTAATTGACTTTTTTGAACATTTTAATAAATCTGATATAAAAGTTAAAAAGTGTCCTCAGTTTATTCCACACTGGAGAAACAAGGGTTGGAAATCAGAGGGAGTAATGAATTTAGAATGCTAGACTTAATTCATAAGATCTGAACTGGCTATTGGCCCCATTTTTTCATTCGAAAAACCATTTGCTGTGCTTTCTGCTTTAGGGATGCAGATACAAATTACCACAGGTACTTGACTTCAAAAAATTTAGGGTTCAGCAGGAGACATGGGGAGAAGATGGATTTTTATGACAGTGACACTGCAGTGTGATAAGGGACTTTTCCCAAATCCCATGGTTTACTACTGACAAATCCATGAACAGAACCTGCATATTTCTACCCTTTGTTAAGGTATTTAAGAGAGAAAAAGTAAATTTTGAGTTAACTCCAGACCCTCAGTAGTTCACAGACTTCTTGAAAAGACAAGACAGCCATCAAAAATGAAGCACTTGGCAGATGGTGCATGACACCCTGAAGAAACTCTAGGATGCATGGTGTGCACAGTGAAGTCCCTGCATGGTGTAGAGGAAATGAGTTTGGTGTGAAATCACTCACTCAGGGGTGTTAAAATTTAGGGAGGATTGGAAGAACTACACTTTCACTTGCAGATATGAGCCTTTTCTAATCTTTATCCTATTAAATCAAAGTGAATATCTAACCTTTTAAAAATCTTCATAGTTGAACACATTATGGTTCCTTTTTCTTTGGTCTTTTATTAACTGTTGGTCTGGGCATACCTTTTCTGTACTAACGTGCATATTCTACTATAATCGGAGACTACATTTGTGATCAGTCTTTGCTCAGAGAATATCAAAAAGCAGAAGTAAATTGTCACCCTCAGTAAAAATTAACTGTTAAGGCAATCTTACGCAGTTGAAGGAAAGCATTCCAGGGAGTAAAGGGATTCCTTCAGAACCCTCTCCAATCAAATAAGATTACAGGGAGATGTAGAGCGGAGGTGGCATCATGATTCCTCAGCACAGTTTAAACTGTTGCAGGTGCCAATACTTTTCGTTTTTGTCATTTATTTTGCTGTATTTGTTGCAGTTTTTCTGGTTTAAGATTCTACATCACAAACGGTCCACAGACTTTCTCTTTTTAGGTCTGATATTCGTTTGAGTTTCCAGATGGTAGGGCACAGATCCTTATCACTGAGTGACATTGACAAGATGTTTTTATCTCTTCCTAGGACATTAAAAGAAGTAGGTTGTATGAATGTCTGTGGGCAAATGTGTGTGTGTGTGTATTGGGGATTTTCAGATGTTGGAGAGGAGTACTGAAGCTCTATTCTGGTCAAGGTGTTCAGTTCGAAATGTATTATTCCTCATCCAAAAATTCAAAATCTGAAATCCTCCAATATCTACATTCTTTCCTATTACCTCCCACATTTTTTTAATCAAAAAGAGACATTGAAAAGTCCTCAAAAATTGCTAGTATAAATGCCTTCATTCCATAAAAAAACATAAGAGTATATCATATCGATGAGTGTTTTTTTTAAATATAATTCCAACTTTTATTTTCCATCAAGGGGTACATGTGCAGGTTCATGACCTGAGTATACTGCATGATGCTGTGGTTTTGGTGACAATAGTTCCTCTCATCCAAGTTGTGAGTATAGTACATAATAGTTAATTTTTCAACCATTGACCCTCTACCTCCGTCCTCCCTCTTATTGACCCAAGTGTCCATTGTGCCCATTTGTATGTCTGTGTGTACCCAATGTCATTATTATTCTTGTGTTTGTACCCATTAATATTCCCCAAATTCCCCCACACCACACCACGCTTCCCAGCCTCTGCTAATTATTCTTCAACTCTCTGTTGCATTGAGTTCAAATATTTTAAAATTTAGCTCCCACAAATAGGTTTGATTTGCATTTCTCTAATAATAATGTTGTGCACGTTTTCATATACCTGTTTGGCATTTGTGTGTACTCTTTTCAGAAATGTCTATTCAGATCTTTTGCTCATTTTTAAATCAGATTATTAAAATTTTCTCCTACAGAATTGTTTGAACTCCTTACATATACTGGTTTTTAATCCCTTTTCAGATGGATAGTTTGCAATTTTTTGCCCATTCTGTGGGTTTTGTCTTTGTTAATTGTTTCCTTTGCTATGCAGAAGGTTTTTAACTTGATGTAATCCCATTTGTTCATTTTTGCTTTGGTCGCTCATGCTTCTGAAGTATTGCTCAAAAAATCTTTGCCTAACCCAAAGGACTGGAGAGTTTCTCCATTTTGTGTAAGAGTTCCATAGTTTGAGGTCTTTGATTTAAGTCTTTGATTCATTTTGATTTTATTTTTGTGTATGGCAGGAGGTAGGGGGTCTAGGTTCATTCTTTTGCATATGGATATCCAGTTTATTTTCAGTACCATTTATTAAAGAGACCGTCCTCTTACCAATGTATTTATGTTCTTAGCACCATTCTCAAAAACGAGTTCACTGTAGATGTATGGATTTATCTCTGGGTTTTGTAATCTGTTCTATTGATTTATGTGTCTGTTTTTATACCAGTACTGTGCCATTTTGATAACTACAGCTCTGCAGTGTAATTTAAAGACAGGTAAAGTGATTCTTACAGGTAAAGAGGATTCTTTTTCCTCCGGGTACCTTTGATATTTTAGATCTTTTGTGGTTCTATATACATTTTAGGATTTCTTTTTATTTTATTATTTCTGTGAAGAATGCCAATGGTATCTTTATAAGGACTGCATTGAATCTATAGATTGCTTTAGGTAGTAGAGACATGTTAGCAATACTGATCCTTTTAATAAGTATTCTTTTAAACCATAAACAATTTTTTTTATTTTTTGCATCCTCTTTAATCTCTCACATTGATGTTTTATAGTTTTCATTGCAAGAGTCTTCTACATAATCTGCAAACAAGTATAATTTGACTTCTTCCTTTTCAATCTGGATGCACTTTATTTCTTTATCTTGTCTAATTGCTCTGCCTAGGACTTCCAACACTATGTTGGATAACAGTGTTGAAAGTGGACCTTCTGATGTTAGAGGAGAGACTTTTAGTTTTTCTCCACTCAGTATAATACTAGCTGTTGGTGTGTAGTATATGGCTTTTATTTTATAGAAGTATCTTCTTTCAGTTCCTGGTTTTTTTTTTTTTTTTTTTTTTTTTTTTTTTTTTTTTTTATTTTTTTTTGGGGGGGGTTTTTTTTTTTTTTTTTGTTTTTTTTTTTTTTTTTTTTTTTTTTTTTTTTTTTGAGAATTTTCATGAGGAAGGTATTTTGAATTTTATTAAATGCTTTTTCAGCATCAGTTGAAATGATTTTATGTTTTTTGTCCTTTCTTCTGTTGATACAATGTATCACATTAATTGATTTACATATGTTGAACAATTCTTACATCCCTTGGATAAATCTTGCTTGGTCACGATGAATGATCTTTTTAATGTGTTGTTGAATGTGGCTTACTAGTAGTGTTTTGTTATGGATATTTGCAGCAATATTCATCAATCATATTGGCCGATATTTTCTTTCTTTCTTTTTTTTTTTTTATGTGCCTTTGTCTGGCTTTGGTATCAAAGTAATGCTGTCCTTGTAGAATGAGTTTGGAAGTATTTCTTCCTCCTCTGTTAGTCTGAGGTGTGTTTTTTTTTTTTTTTTTTTTTTCCTTCAAATTATTTTAAGTTCTGGTGCACTTGTGTAGGATGTGCAGGTTTGTTCACAGGTAAATGTTTGTCATGGCAGTTTGCTGCACAGATTAAGCAATCATCTAGGTATTAAGCCCAGCATCCATTAGTTACTCCTCCTGATGCCCTGCCTTCCCCTGACACCCTCACAAGCCCCATGTGTGTTGTTCTCTTTGCTGTGTAAATGTGTCCTCATTGCTCAGTTCCCACTTCAGGTGAGAACATGAGGTGTTTGGTTTTTTGTTCCTGAATTAGTTTGCTGACGATAATGGCTTCCACCTCTATCCATGTTCCTATAAAGGACATGATCTCATTTCTTTTTATGGCTGCATAGTATTCCAGCATGGTATTCCATGATGTAGTGGCACAGTATTCTGTGATGTGTATTTGCTACCTTTTCTTTATCCTGTCTATCACTGATAGGCATTTGGGTTGATTCCACATCTTTGCTATTGTGAACAGTGCTGCAATGAAGATACGCTACCGTGTATCTTTGTAATAGAATGATTTATATTGCTTTGGGTATGAAAATCTCCAACCTACTTCCCACAGTGCTGAACTAATTCAGGTTTCCACTAATATTGTATAGGCATTGCTTTTTCTTCACAGCATTGCCAGCATCTGTTATTTTTGACTTTTATTTTCACAAAAAAAGGAGAAACACTCCTCAATTTATTCTGTGAGACTGATATTGCCTTGATATCAGAACTTCACAACAGCAAAGACATGGAATCAACCCAAATGCCCACCAATGATAGACTGAATAAAAAAAAATGCAGTACATATACACCATCTAATACTATGCAACCATAAAAAAGGATGAGATCATGTCCTTTGCAGAGACATGAATTACCTGGTAGCAATTATCCTCAGAAAACTGGCACAGAAACAGAAAACCAAACACTGCATGTCCTCACTTTTATGTGGGAGCTGAACAATGAGAACACATGAACACATGGAGGAGAACAACACACACTGGGGCCTGACATGGGGATTTGAAGGGAGGAGGAGCATTAGGAAAAATATTTAATGCATGCTTGGCTTAATAGCTAGTTGATAGTTTGATCTGTGCAGCAAACCACCATGGCACACGTTTGCCTGAGTAACAAACCTCCACATGCTGCACATTAATCCCAGAAATTAAAAAAAAGTATCTAATAAATTCATACATAAAATTATCAAAATTCTAAAAAACTGAATACAACATATAAAAATTATTATATGTGATGACCAAATGATATACTTTTGAAATTTTATTAACAGCCATTCTGATTGGTGTGAGATGGTATCTTATTGTGCTTTTGATTCGTTTTTCTCTGATGATTAGTGATGCTGAACATTTTTTCCATATATTTTTTGCTATTTGTATGTCTTCTTTTGAGACATACAAATACATGAATTGTCTGTTCATGTCTTTACCCTACTTTTTAATAGGGTTATTTATTTTTTCCTGCTGAGTTGTTTTAGTTACTTATGGGTTCTGGACATAGGACCTTTGTTGGACACATTGTTTGTAAATATTTTCTCTCATTCTGTCTCAGCACCATTTATTGAATAGAGAATCAATTCCTTATTGCTTATTTTTGTCCACTTTCTCAAAGCTCAGATGACATACAGCTTCATTTCTAACTTTTTCATTTTGTCTCTTGGTCTATGTGTCTGTTTTGTACCAGGACCACACTGTTTTGTTACTGTGGCCTTACAGTACAGTTTGAAGTCAGGTAAAGGGATGCCTCTGGTTTCGTTTTTGTTGCTCAGCGTTGCTTTGACTATTCAGGCTCTTCGCTTGTTCCATATGAATTTTAGAATTGGTTTTATTTTTCACTCTGTGAAAGATGGCATTGATCATTTGATAGGAATAACACTGAATCTGTGGATTGCCTTAGGCAGTATGCCATTTTAATGGTATTGATTCTTTTACTCCACGAGCATCGAATATTTTCCCATTTGTTTGTGTCATATCTGATTTTAGTGTTTTGTAGTTCTCCTTGTAGAAATCTTTTAGATGTATTCCTAGGTGTTTTATTTTTATTTTTTGGCTATTCCAATTGAGATGAGTTCTTGATTTGACTCTCAGCTTCAACGTTTTTGGTGTACAGAAGTGTTACTGAATTTTGTACATTGGGTGACAGTTTGACTTCTTCTTTTCCTATTTGGATACCTTCTATTTCCTTCTGTTGTCTGATCACTCTGGCTAGGAATTCCAGGATTATGGGGAATAGTTGTGTTGAGAGAGGGCATCCTTGTCTTGTGCTGGTTTTCAAAGGGAATGTTTTCAGATGTTTGGCTATGAGTTTGTCAGAGATGACTCTTATTATTTTGGGGTCTGTTCCCTTTATTGCCTAATTTGTTGAGGGTTTTCTATCATAAAAGGATTTTGAATTTTATCAACAGCTTTTCTGTGTCTACTTTTTTATTTGAAATCCTGCTTATTTGGTGAATCACATTTATTGACGTGTATGTTGAATCAATCTTGCATTATGGGAACGAAGTGCACAGGACTGTCGTGAATTAACTTTTTGATACACTGCTATTAATTCAATTTGCTAGTATTTTGTTGAACAAAATCAAAAACTTTTTGAGTGTTGACATGATATTCAAAGGGATGCTTATTGAAGTATTTCAGAGTTTAGGTTTTGGTTAGGTTTTAATACTCAACTAGTAATTATAATGTAGATATTCCAGAATTCAGAAGAATCTGAAATCCAAAGCATTTTGTGTCCCCAGCATTTTGGAAAAGAGATACTCTACCCATAGTATAATAAACAGGGGATACTGAAAGAACGCCTTCCTTCTAGTCAGTGCAGAGTACATTGCTCTTCTCTCAAAGTTCTTTGCTTAAACCACTCCTTTTGAGGATCAGTTGATGTTGATTTCTGAGGTGGTAATAAGATCACAAATGTTTTTTATAGGTGTTTCTCATTTCAGCAGAGGAATACTTAGACACAACATGGGCTGTTTCCTCTTCAGAATGTGTATAGTCCCATTGATGGTATGACACTATAACTTGCATATCTTTTAGTGGAACTTTTAGAAATGTTTGCTTTATTTGTTTTCTCCACAGGAAGCCAAGAATTCTCTCTTTATGCACTTAATTTTTAGGTATGTCTGTTTCAAAACACACAGTGCTGTAAGAATTCCTTTAAGTCTGATATACAAATGAAAGAATGTTCTATTTTTTTTTTTTTTTTTTTTATCACACTGAAAAAAAACAAAAGAAGAAACTTAGAGCAGGTAATGGATTTAGTCCTTAGGCTTGATTCATAGGACTGGAACTGGCTAATAGCACCATTTTTTCCTTCAGAACACCATTTTCAGGGCTTTCTGCTTTAGGAATACAGATATAAATTACAGTAAACACATAACTTTGAAGAATTTAGAACTCAGCAGAAGAGGTTGGGAGAAGAAAGACAGTTATGATAGTGAAAGCATGATGTGAAAAGGGACATTTTCCAAATCCCAGACTTTACTACTGACAAATCCATGAAGAGAATCTGTACATATCTAATATTTGCTAAGAGTGTTGAGAAATACAAAGTAAATTTTGATTCAACCCTAGATGCCTAAGATTTCACAGTCTCTTTAAGAATGTATAACAGTCAACAAACATAAAAGCAATAGCAGATAGAGCATGACACTCTGAAGAAACACTACAGTGCACTGAATGCAAAATTATGCACCTGCATTGTGCAGTGGAAAACAGTTTGGGGTTAAACCAGTTACTCAGTGATGTGAAGATTTTGAAGAACTGGAAGAAATACAAATTCAGTTGCAATCATGAGACTTTTCTAATCCTAAACTCAATAAAATTAAAGGTGAATTTCTGACCTCTTGAAATCCTTCAGCATTGCTCATCATACTGCCATTTTATTACTTATTATTTTTTAAGTTCTGGAATACATGTGCAGGATGTGCAGGTTTGTTACATAGGTAAACATGTGCCATGGTGGTTTGCTGCACAGATCAACCATTACCTATTTACTAAGCCAGGCATTCATTAGCTCTTTTCCCTAATGCTCTCCCCCATCCCCCATCTTCTTCTCTGACCCTGGTGTTTGTTTTTCCCTTCCCTGTGTCCATGTGTTCTCATTGTTCAGCTCCCACTTACAAGTGAGAACATGCAGTGTTTGGTTTACTCTTCCTGCATTAGTCGGCTGAGGATAATGGCTTCCAGCTTCATCCTTGTCCCTTCAAAGGACATGATCTCATCCTTTTTTATGGCTGCATAGTATTCCATGGTGCATATGTGCCACATTTTCTCTATCCAGCCTATCATTGATGGACATTTGGGTTGATTTCATGTCCTTGCCATTGTGAATAGTTCTGCAATGAACATATGCATGCATGTAATGTATCTTTATAATAGAATGATTTATACTCCTCTGTGTATATACCCAGTAATGGTATTTCTGGGTCAAATGGTATTTTCAGTTCTAAATCTTTGATGAATCACCACACACTCTTCCACAATGCTATAACTAATTTACATTCCCACTAACCGTGTCTCTTGAACACAGCATACTGATGGGTTCTGTCTTTTTATCCAACTCGCCATTCTGTGTCTTTTAATTGGGGCATTTAGCCCATTTACCTTTAAGGTTAATATTGATATATGTGAATTTGATCCTGTCATCATGATGTTGGCTGGTTAATTTTGCAGACTTGTTAATGTAGTTGTTTCATACTGTCATTGACCTGTGTATTTTAGTGTGTTTTTGTAGTGACTGCTAACAGATTTTCCTTTCCATGCCTAGTACGTCCTTCAGGATCTCTTGCGAGGCAAGCCTGGTGGTGATAAAATCCCTCAGCATTTGCTTGTCAGAAAAGAATTTTATTTCTCCTTCACTAATGAAGCTTAGTTTGGCCAGATATGAAATTCTGTGTTAGAAATTATTCTCTTTATGAATGTTGACTATTGGTCCCCAGTCTTTTCTGGCTTGTAGGGTTTCTGCTGAGAAGTCTGCTGGTAATCTGATGCGCTTCCCTTTGAAGGTAACCTGGCCTCTCTCTCTGGCTGCCTTTAACACTTTTTTCTTCATTTCAACATTGGAGAATCTGATGATTATGTGTGTTGGGATTGATCTTCTTGTGGAGTATCATACTGGGGTTGCCAGAATTTCCTGAATTTGAATGTTGGTCTATCTTGCTAGGTTAGGGATGTTCTCCTGGATGATATCCTGAAGTGTGTTTTTCAACTTGGTTCCATTCTCCCCATCTATTTCAGGTACTTCAGTCAGTCATAGATTTGGTCTTTTTATATAGTCCCATGGTTCTGCAAGGTAGTGTTCATTGCTTTTTTTCCCTCTAATCTTGTCTGCCTGCCTTATTTCAGCAAGATAGTGTTCAAGCTGTGATATTCTTTCTTCTTTCTCTTTGATTCGGCTATTAACACTTGTGTTTGCATCATGAAGCTCTCATGCTGTGTTTCTCAGCTCCATCAGATCATTTGTATTCCTCTCTAAACTGGTTATTCTAATTAGCAGTTTCTGTAATCTTTTATCATGATTTTTAGCTTCTTTGCATTGGGTTACAACATAATCCTTTAGCTCAGCAAAGTTTGTCATTACCCACTTTCTGATACCTACTTCTGTCAGTTCATCCATCTCATCTTCAGCCCTGTTCTATGCTCTTGCTGAAGAAGTATTGAAATCATTTGAGGAGAAAAGGCATTCCATCTTTTGGAATTCTCAGTGAGTTTGAGATGGTTTTTCATCTTTGTGGATTTATCTACCTTTAATCTTTGAAGCTGTTGACCTTTTGATGGAATATTTGTAGTGTCTTTTTTGTTGATGCTGTTATTATTATTGTTTTCTATTTTTTGTTTTTCTTGTAACAGTCAGGACCCTCTTCTGCAGGTCTGCTGCAGTTCCCTGGGGGTCCACTCCAGACACTGTTCACTTGGGTATAACCAATGGAGGTTGCAGAAAAGCAAAGGATGCTGCTTGCTCCTTCCTCTGGAAGCTTCATCCCACAGGGGCACTGACCTGATGCCAGTCGGAACTCACATGCATGAAGTGTCTGGTGACCCCTATTGAAAGGACTCACCCACTCAGCAGGAAAGGGATCAGGAACCCACTTAAGGAAGCAGTCTGGCTATCCCTTAGCAGAGCTGGAACACTGTGCTGGGGAATCCCCCTTGTCTGGATCTCTGGGAATCTTCAGAGCTAGTAGGCAGGAAAGATTAAGTTGGCTGAACCTGAGACCACAGCTGCCCCTCCCCACAGGTACTCTTTCCCAGGGAAATGAGAGCTCTGTCTGTAAACTCCTGCTGGGTTTGCTGGAATTCCTGCAAGGGTGCCTTGCCCAGGGAGGAGGGATGGATCCCGTTCCCACCTAAAAAAGCAGTCTGGTCATGATCTGCTCCAGTGGCTGTGCTGTGCTGTAAAGACTGCTGCCCAGTCCAATCTAACCAGCATCCCTAGCACTGGTAGGCAAAAACCACTGACTAGAGCTACAGCAATGGCAGTCGCCCCTCCCCTGTGGAACTCGGTCATCTTTGGTCTACTCCATGCTGCTATGCTGGCTAGTGGGGATACTAATCCAGTGGATCTAAGCTTGCATGCTTCTGTGAGAGTGGACCTGCTGAGCAAGGCCATTTTGCTCCCTGGCTTCAGCCCCGTTTCCATGGGAGTGGACGGGACTCCTGCCTCACTAGAGTTCTGGAAGCTGCTGGACTATGTAAAAACTCCTGCAGCTCAGTGCCTTCCCAAACAGCTGCCGACCAGAACAGCAGCCGTGGGTCTGTCCAGTTTTGTGTTGAGATCCAAGGCCGTGATGGTGTATACTCATGAGGGGAACTCCTGAACCCTGGATTGCAAAAATCCTGGAAAACATAGTACCCCAGTTGGGTAGCACAGTCCCTCACTGCTTTCCTTGCCTGAGGGAAGGAGGTCCCTTTGTCCCATGTAGCTCCTGGGTGAACTGCCGCCCCACTCTGCTTTTCCTTGCTTTCTGTGGGTTGCACTTACTGCCTAGGTAGTCCTAGTGAGAGGGTACCTCAGTTTGAAATGCAAAAATCTCTCATCTTGTGTGTTTCTTTCTGTGGGAGCTGCAGACCCGAGCTGTTTCTACTTGGCCATCAAGGCCTTTTCTTTCTCCTTTTACTAACTGTTCTTCTGGGCATATCTCTTTTGTATAATCACACATTAATTCTATTACAGCCTGAGACACCTTCTACAATCAGCTTTCATTCAGGGAATGTCAAAAACCAAAGGTGAACTTTTACCCTCAGTAAAAATTAAATGTTATGGCCATCTTAGGTAGTAAAAGGAAAGCATGCCAGGGAGTAGACCACAGCGTTCTTTCACCCCTATCTCCAATAAAAGGTTAACACCACAGGAGACGGAGAGGGGAAGACATCGTGACGATTCATCAACACAGTTAAAGCAGGAAATATGAACTATTTGGTTAATTCTTATGAGGAAATGAACAGAGACTTCTTAGATTAAACTCCTTCAGTCATTGTGGTTTTATGTGATCAGAGAAAGAAAAACTGAGAGATTAGGAAGAGAAGAGACAGATGGATAGGAGAAGTCGTGGGGCCACAGGAAACAAGGAAAGGAAGCAGGCTGAGGTGTCAACCCACAGGACAGTGTTTTGTCATTTTCTTTTTTTTTTCTTCCCACAGGAAGAAACTAAATTCCAGTACTTGGATGCCAATTTGCTGACAACATGGCACTTCCTGACAATGAGCCTGGAATTCTCAGCAGCAGTTTCACAACCTGTAATCACACGTTTCTGCCCTTTGCAATAAAAAAGTACACAGTTTCCTTTCATGTTTCCGTCTGAAGCTCTTTTCAACGCTGTAGGGAAGAACAGAGGCTGTTACCTATGGCAGGTGATTCCTTTTCTGACTAGGAGCTTGGGAGTAGAATCTTAGGAAACACTTGATTTATTGATGTGTAATAAACACAAGAAAGGAAGAGAGCCGATAGCACGCATGCTGAATTCTTTTTCTTACAGATTGTGTGTAGTTTGAATCACGAAACCCGGTGTTAGAGATTCTGAAGGAGATCATATATTTTCCAGATGTCTTCTAGCCAGAAAGAAGTTAATTCCTTTCTTTCAGCTTCTGGTAATCATAGGAAGGGTAAAGAAAGCTAGAGGAAATTATTTGTGTGAGACAATTCTGGAAGTTGCAAAATGCACTCTGAAATCTTTCTCTTGATTTCAAACGAATTGCCCAGATCAGAAACATTCATCTCAGAACCAGATCTTAAAGCCTCTGAATTGTTAATCTCTTTGCCATCTCTTATTGTGAATTATATTCTTGGTCTTTTAAAGTGATTCCTTTTCTCCCCTTTCTCTTTGGTCCTGGTACTGACTACTTTAATCCGATATTTCATGGGTTATTATCACAGTTGTTTTGTTTTGTTATTGTTGTTGTTGTTTTTAAGTGGTCTCCCTCTCTCCAGGACTTAACTCTAAAATCCATTCTGTACACAACTTTCAGGTCTCCTGTCTTATATATTGAAGCTGAAAAAGCCTAAGTGATAATGTCATGAGTTACTTAGGCAGTTAGTATTCTATTAGATACTATCGCTTCTTTGGTTTCATTCTCCTCACAGGAAAAGGAAGAAATTGGACTAGATCAGTGGATTCTAAGCCTTATAACATACCACAGTAATCTGTAGCCATATAAAAATGTCTGATGACTACCCCCTTCCTCACCCTGAATAACTCAATCTTAAATACCCTGCAGGCATTTACTGCCATTTGAAAATCTGCAGATAATTCTTATGAAACTGACCTGGCATAGGTTTGTCTGCAGATTAGTGTTATTAGGAAGGTTGGTCAGTTAGTTAACTCTCTCTGCTTACCTGCTAGTGATCTATTAATGAAATTAACTTTGCTCAGGGACATACAGTGGCATCCTATTTCCTTTCTTAAAAAAATCTGAACTTTCAGACGAATTTTTCTACCTTCTGAAACATGTGTATTCATTTTCTCCATTAATCCCTGTAAAGCATGATTTCAGCTTCATAACAAAATTGCTGTATTTACTTCACTCATATTTTCTTGTTTTGAGTTTCTTTATTCCTTTGATTCTCCCTATAGAACAATTCTATCCAGGGTTTATGTCTCACCTCACAACACTTAACTTAAGCTCCAGAATCAAGGATCATTAGATAATAGATAGGAGAAATTGAAAGCCACTAGTCATAAACAAGTCACGGTCTGATAATTATAAACAACCAAGTATAGACAGCTATTGTTACCTTAAACTCCTGAGGAATTGTATCCTATAATGTATTCAAGCATTATGGCACTTTACCTGGAACCAAAACTGTGGTCCTGATGAGTTTTTTCCCCTAATCCATTCCTTCCATTTTTATTATCACTGCAGCTTTCATTCAGTAATTATAATAATAACAAAGATAATCTATAATAACAGTCTCTTTGAAAAATACTTACCATATGATAGCTATTTCATGCACCTTCTCTGATTTAATATTTAAAACCAATCAATACAGTTGTGTTATTGCCGTATTGTAATTGGAGGGGATACTTAGAGAATGCCATCAAAATATGCTTTAGGTCAAAAGTCTATTGGGAGGAGTGATCTCAGCTTGGCATGACTCTCAAACTCTGCTATTACTCTACCTGTCTGCAAACATCTTCAAATACTTGCCCTGTCTCTGATCACTCCCACTTCAGTCCTGGCTTCACATTTCTATTCATTCTAAAGCCCAGCTCTCCCAGTTGTGTGGTTACGTTAGACACCTTCAAACCCTTGTGCTTCTTCCCACACTGCTCCCTGCCAGGAGAACAGCCCCCAGTTGTCCAAGGGACAAATTCCTTCTAGTCCTTCCAGATTCGGTGCCATGCCCTCTCTTCTCTGGAGAGCTATCTTCCTCCTGAGACACAGTTTACTTATGCTTTTCTTAAACATCTCATTATTTATATTCTTATGTTTCATTTTACTTATTTGCATATCTATCCACTTGACTGTAAGCTTTAAAGTGTATGAACATGTTTCCAAAATGATATCCCCAACACAAGCAGAGTAAGTTTTAAGAACTGATGATCATCAAATATTCCTGAATGGGGCCGGGTGCAATGGCTCACGCTTGTAATCACAGCAGTTTGGGAGGGCATGGTGGGTGGATCACCTGAGTTCAGACATTCGAGACTAGCCTGGCCAACATGGTGAAAGCCTGTCTCTACTAAAAATACAAAAAAATTAGCCAGGCATGGTGGTTCATGCCTGTAATCCCAGCTACTCAGGAGGCCGTGGCAGCAGAATTGCTTGAACCCGGGAGGTGGAGGTTGCAGTGAGCTGAGATTGCGCCATTGCACTCCAGTCTGGACAACATGAGAGAAACTCCAACTCAAAAAATATATATATTCCTGAATGGATAGGGGAATGAACATGCCTTCCTTCTGCTTGAAACTCCCAATATGCACTTATCATTTTTAAGTGAGATCAAACTTACCTGGTTTGCTATTAAGAATTTATTCCCGTGCAATGGGTTCACCTTGTCCACTGCTTAGACAGAGCTGATTTATCAAGACAGGGGAATTACAATGGCAAAAGAGTAATTGACTCAGAGTCGGCTGTGTGGGAGATTAGAGTTTTACTATTACTTAAATCAGTCTCCCTGAGCATTCAGAAATCAGAATGTTTAAAGATAATTTGGCAGGTAGGGGCTTGGGAAGTAGGGAGTGCTGATTAGTCAGGTGGGAGATGGAATCATAGGATGTCAAAGTGAGGTTTTCTTGCTGTCTTCTCTTCCTGGGTACGATGGCAACCTCGTTGGGTTAGATTACTCCTCTGGGTGGTCTCAGCTGATTCACTGAGTGCAGTGTCTGAAAAATATCTTAAGGGCTGATCTTAGGGGTTCACAATAGTGATATTATCCCCAGGAGCACGTTGGGGAGGTTCAGACACAGGGAGCCAGAGGTTGCATGATCCTTAAATTGTAATTTTTAATCTGGTAGCTAATTTGCTAGTCCGGCAAAGGCAGACTGGAACCCAGGCAAGAAAGGGGTCTTTTCGGGATAGGGTTGTTACCTATTTTGTTTCAGAGTCAAACCATGAACTGAATTCCTTCTCAAAGTTAGTTCGGCCTACGCGCAGGAAAGAATAAGGACAGTTTAAGGGTTAGAAGCAAGATGGAGTTGGTTAGGTCTGATTTCTTTCACTGTCATAATTTCCTCAGTTGCAATATTGTAAAGGTGGTTTCAATCCATTCCTTCGGGTTTTATAACAGCTTAATCTTATGACGTAGGCTATGAAGATGGGAAAAGGCCATCAGTCGTGTTGGCTTCTACCTGCTGACAGGGGACGTAGTGGAAATTGGAGTGAACCCCAAGGTGAGAAGACTGGAACTGCTTTGCAACTGTCTGAGCATACTCATGCAGGTCTAGCTGGGCTTCCAAAGCTTGCAATGCAAAAACATTAGTACTCTCAGCCGGGCGCGGTGGCTCAGCACTTTGGGAGGCCAAGATGGGTGGATCACAAGGTCAGGAGATTGAGACCATCCTGGTTAACACGGTGAAACCTTGTCTCTACTAAAAATACAGAAAATTAGCCGGGCGCAGTGGGTGGGCGCGCCTGTTGGTCCCAGCTACTCGGGAGCTGAGCAGTGAGAATGGCCGTGGGGCCCTGGAGGTGGAGCTTGCAGCGAGCCGGAGATTGCACCACTGCACTCCCAGCCCTGGGCCGACAGAGTGGAGAGTCATCTCAAAAAAAAAAAAAAAAAAAAAAAAAAAAAAAAAAAAAAAAAAAAAAAATTAGTTACTCTCCTCTGTAGGCTTTATTACAGTATTTACCTGAACAGGGGCCTTCCTGCTAAGGTAGCTAACAAATCCGTAGGATGAGGGAGTACAATTCTCAATTTTAAGGGAAAGATTTGAAAGCACTAATTTGGCGGACTCCACAAATAATTTAGGGTTTATTCCAAACTGCAGGAAAAAAAAAAAAAAAAAAAAAAACTTCAAGGACAGCTAACGATAGATGTATTATTGGTTTTCTTTTGAAGCATAATTTTCTCCTTCCAGACCCATTTTATTAACAACAAATTATGACAGAAATAATTTGTTCACAAAATAAGCTTTAGTCTTACTATACTTGACCTGATTATTTGCACAAGGTGGAAAAGAATAATTATTTTCAGTTAGGCTGCTTTTGTTTAAATCGGCTTTGATGGAACTCTGTTCCATGAGAAATCTCAGATAAGACTTTTCAAGAGCCGAGCCCAGCCATGCATTTGTACTCTCAAATACCTATGAGTTGGGTAAATTCTTCTCCTCTCAAGGTCCCAAGATAACTTGGAGCTCCTGAACCTGTTAGGAAGTGATATTCTTCACTTACCAGAGATCAAGAAACTTGTACAAGGACTCTGTGTAGACAAGGTATGAGGCCAGGTTCCCCAAGGGACTTTTACTGGCTTGGATTCTTTAAAGGAACTTGGATTCCAAGTCAACTTGGATTCTTTAAAGAAAGCATGCCATTCCAGTCAAATTCTTGGTAAAATAACCAATTTCTCCAATTTTACAAAAGAAAACAGATTCTTATTGCACTTATACAATTAACTATTCTGCCATAAATTGTGAATACTTACAAATAGTTCCCAAATTCTGGAGAAATCAGGTAGAGAGAAACAAAATGCTTCAACATTTTTTCACAGGAGCATATTTTACTCACTTGTTAAAAGTTGCAAATAGCTCTAAAGAAATAAGTTATCTTAACTCTGAAAACAAAAGAATTAGTGATGTTTAACACATACGCTCTCTCTGAGAGTCCTAGAGTTTCATTTTTTCCTCTATTCCAATAGCACAATTTTGAAGTTATCTGATACCTGCTTTCAGAGTCCTGTATCTGATTATAAACTGCCTTTTGAAAAGGACCAAAGCAAGACAAAATAACTGTGGATGACAAAAGCCTATAGACACTATGAAAGTTACAATTGACTAGGAATTTGGCTTACTTCTGTGGCATTCAACAATTTTACATAACAATGATAATTACTAATAATGTACACTAAATAATATCAGAATTATAGAAGTTTATATAAATATACAGACAGAAAATTCAGCACTTGTAAGATTTTTTATTTGCCAGATTTTCACTGGATTACTAACTTCATGGTGGAGCCCTTGGAGGAACAGGGTCAGGAAAGCATGAATTATTTTCCAAGTAAATAAGCAGCCACAGCTGAAGGGAAAGACAGATATCCAAAATTAAGGGTGCCATTTTATACTGAATCTTGGATCCCCAAAAGGAGGGAAGTACTAATGGAGAAGACAGTGCAGTGCTTCTACCCTGCATTTTGTTGCAAGGCAACCTAAAACCAATCAGCCCATTTTGAAATCAGCCCAAGCCCCATGGGAGTCTCATCTCTCTGTCAGGGGTGAGGATATTTCCATATCTTCCAGGTGGCCAGGAGCATGTTTCTCTAATCCAGTGTGCAAAGAGCCAATTATCCCTCCGAAAACACTATTAGCCATCCCTTCAAGTATATTTCCTTCCTGGTTATTATATACCAAAGCTCTCTCATAATACAAAGCAATTTCTGATCCCCCCAAAACTCAAACTGTCAGATAACACAATGCAAAACAGAACAGAGCCTTTGATTTTGAGAGGGATCTATGTACATTTAATTCCTGGGGTTTCAGGAAGAAAACAGAGGGTGCTTGTTTGTTTGTTTGTTTTCCAAAACAAGGTCTATATTTTCCCAAGGAGTCCCAGGCTACCAGAAGTTATCTTAGGGCCTTTCATGTGTGCATTAAGAGTGGCAAGACAAAAAATGGAGAAAATAATTCAGTTGACTAAGAAGAAAAAAACCTTTTACAGAAAATGAGATCCAAGAAGAGAAAACATGAAGGCCTTTTAAATGTATCCATAGCTTGTTTATTCACTTTTAATTAAGCTGACTTTGAACCATAGTGCTCTTTAAAATCATTTTAAATTCCTTATTACTCAACTTTAGCCATGCGGCCAATATTTCTGGCTTTTGAACTTTACCAAAAGTAACCTCCCAGGCACTTCAAAGATATGGTAAGCAGTTTCTTTTACAAGATTTAGAATTTCCCCAAGGTAGTTCAGAGCAAGGAAAATTCAAGAGAGCAATCAGAAGCTATCCATGGGGTTGTGAGGGAACCCCANCTCCTTCCAGACCCATTTTTATTAACAACAAATTATGACAGAAATAATTTGTTCACAAAAATAAGCTTTAGTCTTACTATACTTGACCTGATTATTTGCACAAGGTGGAAAAAGAATAATTATTTTTCAGTTAGGCTGCTTTTTGTTTAAATCGGCTTTGATGGAACTCTGTTCCATGAGAAATCTCAGATAAGACTTTTCAAGAGCCGAGCCCAGCCATGCATTTGTACTCTCAAATACCTATGAGTTGGGTAAATTCTTCTCCTCTCAAGGTCCCAAGATAACTTGGAGCTCCTGAACCTGTTAGGAAGTGATATTCTTCACTTACCAGAGATCAAGAAACTTGTACAAGGACTCTGTGTAGACAAGGTATGAGGCCAGGTTCCCCAAGGGACTTTTACTGGCTTGGATTCTTTAAAGGAACTTGGATTCCAAGTCAACTTGGATTCTTTAAAGAAAGCATGCCATTCCAGTCAAATTCTTGGTAAAATAACCAATTTCTCCAATTTTTACAAAAGAAAACAGATTCTTATTGCACTTATACAATTAACTATTCTGCCATAAATTGTGAATACTTACAAATAGTTCCCAAATTCTGGAGAAATCAGGTAGAGAGAAACAAAAATGCTTCAACATTTTTTCACAGGAGCATATTTTACTCACTTGTTAAAAGTTGCAAATAGCTCTAAAGAAATAAGTTATCTTAACTCTGAAAACAAAAGAATTAGTGATGTTTAACACATACGCTCTCTCTGAGAGTCCTAGAGTTTCATTTTTTCCTCTATTCCAATAGCACAATTTTTGAAGTTATCTGATACCTGCTTTCAGAGTCCTGTATCTGATTATAAACTGCCTTTTGAAAAGGACCAAAGCAAGACAAAATAACTGTGGATGACAAAAGCCTATAGACACTATGAAAGTTACAATTGACTAGGAATTTGGCTTACTTCTGTGGCATTCAACAATTTTACATAACAATGATAATTACTAATAATGTACACTAAATAATATCAGAATTATAGAAGTTTATATAAATATACAGACAGAAAATTCAGCACTTGTAAGATTTTTTATTTGCCAGATTTTTCACTGGATTACTAACTTCATGGTGGAGCCCTTGGAGGAACAGGGTCAGGAAAGCATGAATTATTTTCCAAGTAAATAAGCAGCCACAGCTGAAGGGAAAGACAGATATCCAAAATTAAGGGTGCCATTTTATACTGAATCTTGGATCCCCAAAAGGAGGGAAGTACTAATGGAGAAGACAGTGCAGTGCTTCTACCCTGCATTTTGTTGCAAGGCAACCTAAAACCAATCAGCCCATTTTGAAATCAGCCCAAGCCCCATGGGAGTCTCATCTCTCTGTCAGGGGTGAGGATATTTCCATATCTTCCAGGTGGCCAGGAGCATGTTTCTCTAATCCAGTGTGCAAAGAGCCAATTATCCCTCCGAAAACACTATTAGCCATCCCTTCAAGTATATTTCCTTCCTGGTTATTATATACCAAAGCTCTCTCATAATACAAAGCAATTTCTGATCCCCCCAAAACTCAAACTGTCAGATAACACAATGCAAAACAGAACAGAGCCTTTGATTTTGAGAGGGATCTATGTACATTTAATTCCTGGGGTTTCAGGAAGAAAACAGAGGGTGCTTGTTTGTTTGTTTGTTTTCCAAAACAAGGTCTATATTTTTCCCAAGGAGTCCCAGGCTACCAGAAGTTATCTTAGGGCCTTTCATGTGTGCATTAAGAGTGGCAAGACAAAAAATGGAGAAAAATAATTCAGTTGACTAAGAAGAAAAAAACCTTTTACAGAAAAATGAGATCCAAGAAGAGAAAAACATGAAGGCCTTTTAAATGTATCCATAGCTTGTTTATTCACTTTTAATTAAGCTGACTTTGAACCATAGTGCTCTTTAAAAATCATTTTAAATTCCTTATTACTCAACTTTAGCCATGCGGCCAATATTTCTGGCTTTTGAACTTTACCAAAAGTAACCTCCCAGGCACTTCAAAGATATGGTAAGCAGTTTCTTTTTACAAGATTTAGAATTTCCCCAAGGTAGTTCAGAGCAAGGAAAATTCAAGAGAGCAATCAGAAGCTATCCATGGGGTTGTGAGGGAACCCCATTAAATGGCAAAGTTATGCAAATAGTAAGCCAGAAAGAAATCATTCTGGAAGCCAAGAATAGAGACTGGGCCACTATTGTCAAAAGGCAAAGTCTTAGCTACTGAGTTACAGCCTTGAGAAGTTTCTACTGCTAATCCCTGAAGGAGCCTAGAGAAGCCAATTTTAAACTTGCCAAGGCTTTTAACTGCTCAAGAAAAAATTTTAGGGCTGGATGGTGTAAACCAATAGAAAGTTTCCACATACTGTCACAAGATTAAGCTCTTAAGGAGACCAAACAAGACAGAGAATTTTCATACAGTATTGGTTTCAGGGACCCACGGCAAAGTTTATGATTGGCCAGCCTGCTGAGCAGTCTGCTCTTACTACTAAAGACCTTTTTCATTTCAAAATTTTATTTTAGTATAATTTACATCAAAGAAAATGTACCCCTTTTAAGAATGCAAGTTGGTTATTAATGATATGAGGATATTTAGTATAATAACTTCCTAATGAATAAGCAAACCAATTTTGTCACCGCGGAAAGTTTTGTCATACCCTTTGTTCTTAATCTCATTCCACTTCCTCATCAGATAAGTTGTGATTGAATCTCTCACTATACGCTAGTTTTTTCTAAGTTAGAACTTTATATAATTGGAATCACAGGGTATGTGCTTCCTCCTATATGGCTTCTTTCACTCATAATTAAAGCATAATGTTTTTATCTATGTTATTGCATATCTTGGTAATATTTCCCTTTTATGACTGACTAGCATTGCAGGGTATGTGTACAGCACAAATTGCTTACTTATGCTCCTGAATTGGATATTGAGTTGTTACCAGTTTATGACATCTTCATTTTTGAGGAAATAGTGGGCTCTTGCAATGTAGTGGCTCAATATTTAGCTTCCCAGGACATGAGACTCAAGGCTCACGGTTCTGCATCCCCAGATATGTGGTCTCAGCATAGTTTCTGTTTCCTGGATGCCACTTTGTCATGCTTTAACTCAGTGGTTCATGGCTGTGGCTGGGGCATAAATCTTCATGTGAAATCCTTCAGTTAATAGAGAAAATGAAAGAATCAGTACATAAATGTAAAAGTAAATGAATGGAAGAGAGGTGATGAACAAGCAATTTCTGCTTTCTTCCATGCTACAAATTCTCCCAGTGGCAAGGAGCACAAGATTTTGCTGCAATAGGATTAGGTCATTGACAAAGTAAATATTAAAAAACATCACGAGAAAGTTTGATTTAAAGCCATATCACTCTCTTTCTACACAGTGCATTCTACTCTAACCCAAACACATTTAACTCTTCGCCTAGAGCACAGGAAGTAAAACTAGTGGCCCATGTGTTAAAAGGTGGATGTTTTTGTAACTCTGGGTCCTTATTCTCCAAAGATAACAAGGTAATAACACAAGAAAATTTTTGTTAAAGAAATTGAAAAACGTGAATTACTGTCTGCATTTTGTTATTAGTCCACTTGCATCAAAGAGGTTCATAAAATAAATTGGCCACATTGAGTTTATTTCTGGAGTAATCATTTGAACATGTGCTTGCAAAGACAGAGACCTCTTCTGTCCTTCCATGGCTACTCTCTCTATAGTTTTCATGACTCCTAAACTATTTTGTCTCCCTTTTCTCCAATTAATTTCTTATTCTTCTCATCACTTGCCATATTTGCACATTCTGAATATACCAGTTACATATTACATACCAGGATTTGCACATTCTGAATATTCCAGTTGCATATGACATCCAGGCTTCATGTTTGTCTTCCCCCCTTGTATGTGAGAGCAAGGGGGAAATGACCATGATGACTGAACCCCTGGCTCCTAGAACTACATCGTCGCTATGTATTTGTTAAGTGAATGGCTAGATGCACTGCTTGAGGAGTCTACAAAAGATAAATTTAGCTGGATAATCTGCAACTAATTATCTTTGATTTTTTTCTAATATAAAATATTTGTGTTAATTATAGTAATATCACTCATTATCTGCTTACCATTTGTCAGGCAAGGTTCCATGCATTTTTTACATTTTCTTTCAGTGCTCAAAACTGTGTAGGTATGTACTATTATTAAAATTATTTCACAAACAGAGCAACCAATGCATACGGAAGTTCAATTTCTTCCCCGCAAAATGAAGTTTAACATGCTAAGTTCAACATTCTGAGTCCAGAGCCTATGCTCTGGGCCTCTATGATGCAATGCCCCTCTAAAGAAAGCCAGCCAGGATAGGTGGGTGGCTCACACCTGTAATCCCAGCACTTTGGGAGGCCAAGGTGGGTGAATCGCTTGAGTGCATGATATAAAAACCAGCCTAGGAAACATAGGGATACCCTGTCTTTGGAAAGATACAAATATTATCCAGCCATGATGGCATGTGCCTGTGTTCTCAGCTACTTGAAAGGCAGAGCTAAGAGGACCATCTGAGCCCACGGAGTGGAGGCTGCTGTGAGCCATGTTAATGCCACTGCACTCCAGACTGGGTGACAGAATAAAATTCTGTATCAGAAAAAAAAAAAAAAAAGAAGAAACCCTCTGGAAAAGAAGGACTTTAAACAAGAAAAGCTTTAATTTTGTGAAAATGTGTTCATTTCTTAAAGTAAAATTCCTTCACAGGGACATAGATTTCCCATGACTTTCCCCAGACAGTGAAATGGACCCAGAGAGCAGTGGTTCAAATTCTCTAAAGGTTGTGCTACTTTTCTCCATCAAGTTTTCTAATGAATGAGAAACTCTTCACTGTGTGAGTTTAATTGTACACATACTTTGTCATTCTTGTCTATTCTCCAAGCCCCATTCCCCTCCTACCCTTACCTGTTCCAAGGGTTGGTGAAGAAATTTTCCCAAAGATACACTCTCTGATGCAGTCTACAGCTCAAGAATCTGATTCTTTCTCTGCTGAGGAAAAAAAAAAAAAGACATGCATATGCATGTGCACTGGTTGTTTCCCAATATGTTTACATGCCCTGCCAAAAGGTGTAAAAGGAAGGTAAAAGAAAGGTGAAGCATGCTTTCAGTTTCAACCACACAAGAAGGGTAGGAGAGAAAAGCCGTGGCCGGTGAGTCTTTTACTGTCCCAAGAACAGGTCCCTGGGAAGAGCTTTGGAAGGCGTCGGCTCTTCTGGAAGCCACAATTAGTATCTGTGGAATTTTTGGTGAGCAGAAGTGAGGGAGAGGGTGGAGAGGGATGAGAGAAGAAACTAGAAGATGCTTGCAGTCTTTAGAAACAGAAAGGCAAGTCCAGAAAGGAACTGTGGCTTTAGAAGTAGCCTGCTGTCATTTTGCAATCTTAAACTCTTACTTACCTGTTGAAAGTCTGACGGAGGGTACAGAATTGGCACAGGAGGAGTACTAGCAGCAGTGGTTCCTAAATGAAATGGGCTATTTCTGTTTTATTACTTTATTAATCATTACTTTATTAATCAGAGTTAAATAAACATGTGACATAAGAGGATGATCTCTGCTTTCCAGGGACTAATGTAGAAATGGTAAACTCAGTCTTCGAGCCACTGCATGCACATGTATTGGGACTATTGAGGGAAACAAGGACAGCAATACAGTAAGAAAAGGGATTATGCAACTGTGAGGAGCAGAACATTTCACTGATGAAATCTAAATGAGGTCACTTTCCGTTGATGACATGAGAGGAATATGAGGCTGTTTTCATGATGTGAGAAATCTTTGTGCTCCAAACAGACAAAGTCCTGATGGAGAAGAGAAAGCTGTTAATCCGTTCTTTGGGTGAAGGTACAATAAATGGCTTACTGGGTGAATTATTCGAGACAAGGGTGCTGAGCCAGGAAGAGATAGAGATAGTAAAATGTAAAAATGCTACAGTTATGGATAAGGCCCGAGCTTTGCTTGACTCTGTTATTCGGGAAGGGGCTCCGGCATGCCAAATTTGTGTCACATACATTTGTGAAGAAGACAGTCACCTGGCAGGGACGCTGAGACTCTCAGCAGGTAAGGGTCAGTGACTCACACTCAAGTTCACCTAGGGCCTGTCATTGTGACTACCATGTGATGTCTTTACTAGTCATGCATGTTAAGTTGCAGAAAACTTTCTTATCTCCACCTTCAGGCAATATTTCTGTAGCAGGGCCCTATTGCATGTCCCTTGACTCTCCTTTGTTTCTGTTCCTTCATCCTCAATGGCCCTCTTCTGATTAAAGTTCATTTCCAGTTCTGAGTATGTGGGCGTTCACTTGTAGAAGGTCATGAGAACTATCTAAAAAGCTTCACACTATATGTTTCACTGTTCCTGGCGAGGCACAATATTTATTGATTGATTTAACATTTTTGAGTCCTGGGTGTACCCAGGCACTTATGTAGTTGTCTGACATGAAGTTTCAAGGTCTGTAATTAAATATGTTTTATAACTTCTCTCCAAAATTTTGCCCTCCAAGAAGAATAAATTATATTTCAAAAGTGGCAATATACTCAGAGAATACATTGAATGATTATAGAAAAGTAAGGACTTCAAGTTGGCTCTTTCCTCCAGTTGCCTCCTTGCATTTTCTTTTGAGTGACATCACCCACTTGCCTGTTATCAGGCTGCAGATCATGCTGTGTCCCCTGGACTGCCTCCATTTGCAGCCCCCTTAGGGCCCAATACAGTGCTCAGGAAATGAGCTCATCCATTCTGGTGATCCCTTGGACCTACCACAGGGTGAGGATGAGAGTTCTGGTGGACTCCTAGTCACTGGTCTCTGTGGTACTTTCCAAAGTCACTTTAGAGGCAGATGTTCTTTCAAAGTAAAAGCCTTTTTGTTTTGTTTTGTTTTGTTTTGTTTTGTTTTGTTTTGTTTTGTTTTGTTTTGTTTTCTAAGGGTTGGGGGAAGCTTATTTCTGTCTAAGCAGATAAGGGACAAGTTTATGTTTTCATCTATGTGTGATAAATGTAATATTTTTCTGACAATGCCTCTTTCATTTTATACTCCCCACCACTCTCTAAATTAAAGAACATGTTGAACAGTATTTAATGTCATTCAGTCAGGGTTGTGGGAGGAATCTTTAGTGGGGAGTGTTGTAAGCATTAGGGTAAAGTTTTTCAGAGGTACTAAGTGACTATTTCAATATTCTTCTTCTCTTTCTAGGTCCAACATCTGGAAATCACCTTACTACAGAAGATTCTCAACTAGTACTTCCTTCCTAGCTAATGCTGTTTTTAAAGAAAGAGCATTATTTGAACCCCGGCTTCCGTGACATTAATGTTGTAGGACGAACCACAGTTAAAGGGGCTATGGAGAATTCCCATAGAGTGATCATGAAATTTTCTTTTTGTGGTCTATTCTGATTTTGTAGCAACTGTCCAAACAGCTTCACTATCTATGTTTACATTAAAATTTGGAATCTGTATCTCAAATCCTGATTACCCAAATAAATATCAAACTTCATTATTTAAGCCTACTGGAACATTCCCTCCCATCTCCCAGAGACAAACTTATCTAACCAATATCAGAGCTGAACATTCCATTCTTCTCCACTCTGCTTCTCGTCCAGTTTTGTGTCACTCGGTTGTTGGTGTCACCATCACCAGTTGTTCAAACCATGAACTTGAAACTCATCTTGGCCCATTTCCTCCACCCACCTCCAATATTCAAGCCACGGCCAAGTTTTATGCATTTTTTTCCTCAAATTTGGAACTGTCTTTCTATTTCTTCTATTTCATTAAAAACCCCTATTCATCAAGGGACCTCTTAAAATAAAAGACACTTATATTTAAAAGCAATTTAGAGGCAAGAAATGCAAATTTTTCTACCAACTTCAGGTTTTACTCTATTGAATTTATTAAGGTTGATTAACTCATGAATGTTTTCTTAAATGTTTTACAGCATGGGACACTCACTATATAAACAAATACTGTATTTTCACTAAGAAAAATTACCTCAAACATAACCCATATACCTCTATTTAGTTTTTTTATGTTGTTTTCATTCTTCCTTCTGAAGAAACCAAACATTTATTCTATCAAATTATTATTTTATAGTTTTCTCCAATATATCCATTCCAATTAGTTCTTCCCCAAGTCAACACACTTCATGCTGCCTTTATTTATCTAACTAATTGTATAGCAGTTTCTCAAATTAGTTTTCAAAATTAAATATTATTTTCTTGACATAATAGTTTCTAAAAGATACTCCATAAATCTAGAAAACTCATTTATATCTTGAAACAAAGATTACATTAAGTTCTTTAACAAGTATATCACATTGTCAGATGGTGCTATACTTGTGATGAAATAAAAGCCTCAAGGATTTTCTAACATAAACTCTGTGAAAACATTTCCTCATATGTCTGTGCAGTCAATGTCAAGTGCTATAAATCCATCTAGTGTGAACTTTGATTTTAGCATTTATTCTGGTTCATATATTTAATTCCATATGTATACATAGTATACATCTTCCTTCCATATGTATCCTTCTTCCATATATATCCTTCTTCCATATGTATACAGAGTAGGAAGAGATCCTGAAGGACGGGACAGAGGTTCATTAACAAAATATTCCTAGTGCTTACTACCATGTCTATTAAGTAAATAAATAAAAAGATAAACATATCTCTTAAAGATTTTTAGTAGATTTAATTAAGGCCTCCTCCCATTAAATTTTATTCTGTGGTTCAAATCTTCTGAAATAAATTTATATTCTAATTATTTTATCTCACACATTTGATTGTTTTCTGAGAGTTTTTTTTTCCATTCATGGCCTTGAAAAGCTTTCTTTCTACATTTTAATCTAAAATCCTTGTAAAAATACTGATCCTGAAATATGAAAGGAGACCCCTGTATTGCACACCTGGAAATCTCTGACTGGAAATGTACTCCATTAGCAGTGAAATTACTCAGCGGTGAAAGATCAGGATTGTCTTCCTAAGAATACATTTCCACTTTTGTGGCTTCACCCATAGGTGAGGCTGTAAGAAACACAAAGTGGAACAAAGAGGGATGCCAATGTTCATGATGTTCTTTGACTCTTCCAGCTCCTCAGGCAGTGCCAGTGTGGGGCAACCCTGCTATGCCTACATCCTCAGGCTCAGAAGGAAGTGTCAAACTTTGTTCCCTAGACGAAGCTAAAAGGATTTGGAAAGAAAAGTCGACAGAGGTGCCATGCTCAGAACACAAGGTTAGAGTGGGGTGAAAGATATATTTGAGGTGATTCTGAAATGCAGTGGCTTTTTATTAGAGTTGTTCTCAATGGAGAATCATACTTCTGCTTCCTTTACATTAAAAAAAAAAAAAAATCCTTTAACCTAGAATCCCAGGTTTGTAGACAGAGTTCCTAATTAGATCCAATTCCTGGATAGATAACATCAACAATGGCAGCTACTGAATGTTCACTAAGAGTGGGCAGTGTTCTAAGCATTTTGTACATGATAATACATAATGTTTAACCTTAAAAATAATCCATTTTAGAGATCTAGTAGCTGAGACATGGGGTTGTTAAATAGTCTGCCCAAAGAAAAACAATAAAATTTAGAGCAATCAGTTTTAGAATTCAGTCATTCTTGCTTTAGAACCTGTGCATTTTTCAAAATCCTACCTATCAAGAACAATGAAGTCAGTAGCTCACCTGCCATCTGGGCCTTTGCAGTTTCTATGCCTACTCTCCAAGTAGCACTCAATTCCGTCCCCCATTTTCAATGTATAGTACATGGGATTTGGCATCCTGATAGGTCTAAGAAAGTGAAAATGGTCATAAACTTAGCAGGCGAATATTAAATTACAGAGACTAAGGCTACTCATCCAAACTGCATTTCCTACAGATTTATCCAATAATGGACAAGTCAAGCCGCACACGTCTTACTCTCATTATCTGCAACGAAGAATTTGACAGTCTTTCTAAAAGAGTGGGAGCTGAGGTGGACATCATAGGCATGGCAACGTTGCTACAAAATCTGGGGTACAAGGTGGATGTGAAAAGAAATCTCACTGCTTCAGTAAGGTCTATTATACCATAGAGACAATGGTCACGCCCTTTGTGTAACTAAATACTATTAGAAAGCTTGATTGTAGGACCAAGAATTGTAATCTGTTGATAATCTAAAATATAAACTTACCATGGAAGGGTGCTGGATGCTACATATTCCCTTGAAATATCAGAGTCATTCAGCACGAACCGGGTTTAACTTAAATGTGAAGTCATTATTTTTTTTCTCTCAGTAATGCCACATTCTCTCTACCAGATAACTGAATGACTTCCTACAACACCGTCCTCCACCTTTCTCGAAATTAAGACTGAAAGTTTTTTTGGTACTCCATTGTTTATCATGAAATTTCTTAAGAAAAAGATTCAGTGCAGGCCTCTGAAAATATATCTTTACCAACTCCAGGAGATTTTGAGGATGATGCTATTAAGAAAGCCCACATAGAAAAGGATTTTATTGCTTTCTACTCTTCCACATCAGGTAACAGGTTTCTTCTACACAGAACATCTTTGTGGGGGTTATCAGTGGAAAACCTCACAACCACCCAATAGAGGGCAGATACGTGTGTGGAACTTCAGGTAAGATTTTTGAACACAAACTAAAGCTTTGTTCCAAGTTACACACACAGTTCCCTTTATCCGCAAAGAGCAAGTAAGCACTTCTTTTCACTGAATTAGTAATTAATGAACTCTGTTGCAAAATATTTCAAACTGTGAGCAATAACAGATTATTAAATGGAAGACGATCTGTGCTGTAGTGCTTTGGAGTCTGACTTGACGTAGAAAAGGTCCGCCATGTTGAGATCATTCAACGGACAAATTGGGACCGACATCAAATATTCATTGGAGAAGGGTAGGAGCAGGGTTCAGAAAAGTAGAACAGCAAGCGAGGCACTTTGGGCCCCTAAATTAAAGTGGGTTTTACCTAGAAGCATGAAGTATATAAAGCAGAATACATACGCATTATTCTAAATGTATGCTTTGCAGTAAGAATCTTGCTATTCTTGACTTACCTAGTCATTTAGTACTTTGTAAACTAGCTCCACTAGTTCCTCCCTGGGCTTTCCTTGAATTGCTCACTAATATATATGAATATAATTATCACTTTTTAATGATTAAATAAATTAATATAAGCAAAATATTGCACATGACAGAAAGAAGTACACATTAAAGAACTGGTATTATTTAAAATGTTTTTATTTTAGAACTTAATCCAGTTACTTTTCTTAGCAAGTTTTAAATAAAAATGACTTGAATGCTTTTATCCACCGTGTATGGCAGTTTCCTGAGAGGACTCGCATTGTGTTGCTCACCTCTGGCCCAAAGGCCCTGCCTCTGGTCAAGTAGTTAAATTTTCGAAAATAATTTGTACTATGAGATATCTTCTTTAAGAAGTTTGATTCAATATTGCCTTAAACATGCCCTGATGTAGGACTCAATATTTTTTTCAGTGATCAAAAACAATGACAAGACAAACACACAAAAAATACATTTCCAGCCTGAGTACATAGAGTAGACTATAATATTAGACAGAACTGTTCTTTAATATCCTTTGGTCCCAGCCTTCCACATGACATTCATGGCTCTCTACATAGCTCTTTGTAAGCCCCTGGCTTCTCATCATCAATCTTTCTGATTTCTGCGTTTTTCTTTTATTTCACTTTCCTTACTCCTCCTTTCCATCTGACTGTCAGAAACTCCAATTTAGTTGTTTATAACTCCCATATTAAGCCTAGCTCCACGTTCTACTGTGCAAATCCCAACTATATCATAGTGCTCTCCTGAGGAAAAATAACTATCTACTTCCTTAATTTCATAAAATATTTGCAGAGACACCTGTCTCCACCCTATCTCTTACCTGCTTCATTTAACTAAGATAACTGTGGTTCTAAATAGAATTTTATTATTAATATACACTTTATGACCATTATAATTGGCTGAAATGTGTCATTAAACAATGTGTTTGTGATTATACATAGAGCTATTGCTACTGCTTTTCTCTTACTCCTTCTTTTGTATAATTTTCAAGTCTTCATTATTTCTGTCTACCATGTAATAAATTAATAATGTTTTCTTTAATATTTCTCTTCTTCATAAAAACTTCTTACTCTCCATTATGATGTTATCATCCTTTTATTGACTTGTCCTAGATTTCTACTTTTGTTCTGTTTTATGATTTTTATGGTTAACTCTTTGTGTGTAAATATCTTACTGTCAATGTTATTAAATTTTAATTAAAATTTTATGTGAAGTACATAAATTGAGAATTTGTTAACATAATTACCCTGTATAGACTGAGTATTACATACCCTTAGTTAGCTCAGACACTAGTGTAGACTCAGATATCTCCTGTGTATGAAATTGTTACCATTCCCTGTATAGCTGAGTCTATTACATATCAGAATGGACAATTAACTTAAATCACAGTCAGTAACACCACGTTGAGGATGCACATTTAGATATCTCTTTCTAAAATCCCAAATCCTTCTCTTTACCACATTCTGCCTTTTTCTAACTCTCTACTAAATTTATGACTGTAACTCTGGGACTATGTGACGTTAATACCTGCACCATATACAGCACCCTTTAGAGGATCAGTAAAAATATACTCACTGAACTTCAAATGTATTCACTAAAAAATACAATGAAGTGTATGGAAAATAGATGAATTCCCAAATAGGCCTAGAGCAGAAATACTAGGGTTTCTTGTCTTTCTTCAGGCAAGAGTCAATCTTGAGATTTAACATGTGCTTTATCAACAGATAATGTTTGTTGGAGACATCCTGCAAAGCGCTGTTTTTATTATGAGACTGATTGAACATCTTCAAGAATATGCCCGTTCTTGTGATGTGGAGGAAATTTTCCACAGGAAGGGCTCTAGTGGATGCTATTTTCACTCTACTTCCCCGAATGCTTGCCTATTTCAGTTGGAAGCATAGAAAGTAGATCCAGACATGTTTATCTTCCAATAATGCCCTTCTTTCCAAAAAAGTTTTGAAGTTCTTTGGAGAGTGAACAAGCCTGGGAGCCAGATCCAATCTGTTAAGACCAACAGCCTCAATAAAACAATCATTTAGTTTCACCCATCTCCTGCCCTGCAGAGACAAATGAATGGACTCTAATTTCCCTCTGTCTCTCATGGGTATTAGATCCAACCACAGATTTAAAAAGCCCCGAGGACAGTGATTCAGTGCTTAGGTAACCACATGGCTATACTTGTTGCAGATACAAGCTCTTTTTGTTTTCGTAACTTACTTTACTATATTTGTTGTAGTCTTTTTGGCACAAGTCAATAATCTTTTCAGAAAAACAGGTCTGCGCACTGTCCTTTCTCTCTTAGGTTCAACTTTCATTTGAGCAGCCAGACGATAAAGCACAGATGCCCAGCACTGAAAGGGTTACTTCAGCAAGATGTTTCTACCTCTTCCCAGGACATTAAAATAAGGAAGCTGTATGAATGTCTCTAGACAGTTACATGTATATGGTCAGGAGTGTGGGAAGGTTGAGGAAAGTGTACTGAAAGTCCATTTTAGTCAAGGACTCTAGGTCTACAGGTTGAGAATTTTTAATCCAAAAATTTGAATTTTGAAATGTTCTAAAATCCCAAACTGTGTGAGTGCCCACATGATATTCAAAGGAAATGCTTATGGAAGCATTTCAAATTTTAGTTTTTCGGAATAAGGATGCTCAGCTAGTAATTATAATGCAGATATTCCAATATACAAAAATATCTGTAATTCAAACTACTTCAGGTAGCATGCATTTTGGGTAAGGGATAATCAAGCCATAGCATAATATACAGAAAATACTGAAGTAATGCCTTTCTTCTGGTCAGTGCAGAGCATGTTGCTCTTCTCCCAAGGTTTTTCTTTTTTTCTTTTAGACCCTTTCTGAGGGTCACTTAGAAGTGGCCATAAGTCTATGAAGGCTGACTCTTAGATGTTTCTCCCCTTGACCTCAGCAGGATAAGATTTTAAAATAGTATGTGGCCTTTCCTTTTAAGATTGCATATGTTCCTATTGGTGGTATACCTTTATAACTTACATTTCTTTTAGCAAAATTCTCTTTTATGTTTTTTTTTTTTTTTTTTTTTTTTTTCCCATAGGAAACCAAGAGTTCCTTCATTCTGTAATGGTTTTGGAATTATATCTGCTTAAAATAGACTTCTTTGAACATTTTCATAAATCTGATATAAAAGTAAAAATGTGTCCTCAGTTTTATTCCACATTGGAGAAACAAGGGTTGGAAATCAAAGGAAGTACTGAGTTTAGAATGTTAGACTTAATCCATAAGACCTGAACTGGCTATTGGCACCATTTTTCCATTCAAAATACCATTTCCTGCTGGGTTGCAGACACAAATTACAAATTAGGGATGCAGATAAAAATTACCACAGGTACCGGACTTCAAAAAATTTAGAGCTCAGCAGGAGACATGGACAGAAGACGAATAGTTATGACAGTGACACTCCAGTGTGATAAGGGGCTTTTCCCAAATCCCACAGTTTACTGCTGACAAATCCATGAAGAGAACCTGCAGATTTCTACTCTTTGTTAAAGTATTTAAGAGAGAGAAAATAAATTTTGAATTAACTCTAGACCCTCAGTAGTTCACAGACTTCTTGAAAAGGTAAGACGGCCATCAGAAATGAAACATTTGGCAGATGGTGCATGACACCCTGAAGAAACTCTAGGATGCATGGTATGCACAGTGAAGTCCCTGTATGGTGCAGAGAAAATGAGTTTGGGGTGAAGTCACTCACTCAGGGATGTCAAGATTTAGGAAGGATTGGAAGAACTACACTTTCACCTGCAGATATGAACCTTTTCTAATCTTTATCCTATTAAATCAAAGTGAATATCTGACCCTTTAAAAACCTTTATAGTTGAACACATTACAATCCCCCCCCTTTTTTTTGGCCTTTTATTAACTGTTTGTCTGGACATATATTTTCTGTACTATCGTGAATGTTTTACTACAACCTAAGACTACATCTGTGATCAGTCTTTGCTCAGAGAATATCAAAAAGTAGAAGTAAATTGTCACTCTCAGTAAAAATTAACTGTTAAGGCAATCTTAAGCAGTTGAAGGAAAGCATTCCAGGGAGTAAGGGGATTCCTTCAGAACCCTCTCCAATCAAAGGGTAAGATTACAGGGTGATGTAGAGGGGAGGTAGCGTCATGATTCCTCAGCACAGTTTAAACTGTTGCAGGTGCCAATACTTTTTGTTTTTGTCATTTATTTTGCTGTATTTGTTGCAGTTTTTCTGGTTTAAGATTTTACATCACAAAAGGTCCACAGACTTTCTCTTTTTAGGTCCGATTTTCATTTGAGCTTCCAGATGGTAGGGCACAGATGCTCATCACTGAGTGACATTGACAAGATGTTTCTATCTCTTCCTAGGACATTAAAAGAAGTAGGTTGTATGAATGTCTGTGGGCAAATGTCTGTATGTTTGTGTTTGGGATTTCAAGAAGTTGGAGAGGAGTACTGAAGCTCCATTCTGGTCAAGGTATCTAGTTCTAAATATGTTACTCTTCATCCAAAATTTCAAAATCTGAAATCCTCCGATATCTACATTCTCCTATTACCTCCCATTTTTTTAATCAAAAAGAGACATGGAAAAGTCCCCAGTAATTGCTAGTTTAAATTTCTTCATTCCATTAAACTGTAAGAGTATCTCCTACTGATATTGATTTTTTAAATATAATTCCGACTTTTATTTTGCTTCAAGGGATACATGTGCACGTTTGTGAACTAGGTATATTGCATGATACTGTGATTTTGGTGACAATTGTTCCTCTCATCCAAGTTGTGAGCATAGTACACAATAGTCAGTTTTTTGACCCTTGACCCTCTACCTCCATCCTCCGTCTTATTGACCCCAGTGTTCATTGTGCCCAGTTGTATGTCTGTGTGTACCCAATGTGATTATTCTGTTTCTGTGCCCATTAACATTCCCGAAATTCCCCCACACCACAAAATGCTTCCCAGCCTCTGGAAATAATTCTTCAACTCTCTGTTTCTTTGAGTTCAAATACTTGAAACTTTAGCTCCCACAAGTAAGTTTGATTTGCATTTCCCTAATAATAATGTTGTGCACCTTTTCATATACCTGTTTGGCATTTGTATGTACTCCTTTCAGAAATTTCTATTCAGATCTTTTGTCCATTTTTAAATCAGATGATTAAAATTTTCTCCTACAGAATTATTTGAGCTCCTTATGTATTCTGGTTTGTAATCCCTTATCAGTTGGATAGTTTGCAAATTTTTTGCTCATTCTGTGGGTTTTTTCTTTACTTTGTTAATTGTTTCCTTTGCTGTGCAGGTTTTTAACTTGATGTAATCCCATTTGTCCATTTTTGTTTTGGTTGCTCATGCTTCTGGAGTGTTGCTCAAAAAATCTTTGCCCAACCCAAAGGACTGGAGAGTTTCTCCATTTTGTGTAAGAGTTCCATAGTTTGAGGTCTTTGATTTAAGTCTTTGATTCATTTTGTTATGATTTTTGTATATGACAGGAGGTAGGCGGTCTAGGTTCATTCTTTTGCATATGGATATCCAGTTTATTTTCAGTACCATTTATTAAAGAGACTGTCCTCTTACCAATGTATTTATGTTCTTAGCACCATTGTCAAAAACGAGTTCACTGTAGATGTATGGATTATCTCTGGGTTTTGTAATCTGTTCTATTGATTTATGTGTCTGTTTTTATACCAGTACTATGCCATTTTGATAACTACAGCTCTGCAGTGTAATTTAAAGTCAGGTAATGTGATTCTTACAGTTTTGTTCTTTTTCCTCAGGGTACCTTTGGCTATTTTAGATCTTTTGTGGTTCTATATACATTTTAGGATTTCTTTTTATTTTATTATTTCTGTGAAGAATGCCAATGGTATCTTTATAAGGACTGCATTGAATCTATCAATTGCTTTATGTAGTAGAGACATGTTAACAGTATTGACTCTTCCAATACATAAACAATTTAAAAAATTTTTGCATCCTCTTTAATGTCTTACGTTAATGTTTTATAGTTTTCATTGCAAGGGTCTTCTATTTCTTTGGTTGATGTAATTCCTTGGTTTTTAATTTTACTTCTAGCTATTGTATATGGAATTATTTTCTTGATTTCTTTTTCAGATTGCTTACCATTGACATATAGAAATGCTACTAAATTTTGTACATTAATTTTTGTATCTTGCAATGTGTCTGAATTAGTGTATCAGGTTTAAGAGTTTTTTATGGCATCTTTAGGATTTTTCATATATAAAATCACATAATCTGCAAACAAGTATAATTTGACTTCTTCCTTTTCAATCTGGATGCACTTTATTTCTTTATCTTGTCTAATTGCTCTGCCTAGGACTTCCAACAGTATGTCGGACAACAGTGTTGAAAGTGGACATCCTGATCTTAGAGGAGAGGCTTTTAGTTTTTCCCCACTAAGTATAAAACTAGCTGTAGATCTGTAGTATATGACTTTTATTATTTTGAAGTATGTTCTTTCTGTGTCACTCAGTTGTTGGTGTCACCATCACTAGTTGTTCAAAGCAGGAAATTGAAACTCATCTTGGCCCCTTTCATGTCAAGCACCTCCAATATTCAAGCCATGGCCAAGTGTTATGCATTCTTCTCCCAAATTTGGAACTGTATCTCTGTTTCTACTTCTATTTCATTAAAAAACCCCTATTCATCAAGGGCCCTCTTAAAATAAAAAAAAAAACAAACAAACATTTTTAAAAGCAATTTGGAAGCTAAGAATGCAAATTTTTTAAATCAAGTTCAGATATTACTCTATTGAATGTATTAAGGTTGATTAACTCATGAATGTTTTCCTAAATATTTTACAGCATGGGATACTCACTATATAACCAAATACTGTATTTTCACTAAGAAAATTGCCTCAAAAATAACCCATATATTTCTACTTAGTTTTTTTATATAGTTTTCATTCTTGTTTATGAAGAAACAAAGCATTTCTTGTATGAAATTATTATTTTATAGTTTTCCCCAATATATCCATTCCAATTATTTCTTGCCCATGTCACCACACTTCATGCTGCCTTTATTTATCTAACTGATTGTATAACAGTTTCTCAAGCTTGTTTTCAAATTAAATATTATTTTCTTGAGTTAATGTTTTCTGAAAGACACTCTAGAAATCTAGAAAACTTATTTCTATCTTGAAACAAAGATTACATTAACTTCTTTAACAAGTGCATCACATTGTTGGTTGGTGTTGAAACTGTGATGAAATAAAAGCCTCAAGAATTTTTCCACATGAACTCTGTGAAAACATTTCCTACTATGTCTGTGCAATGAATGTTTTGTGCTATGAATTCATCTAGTGTGCACCTTGATTTTAGCATTTATCATTCTAGTTTGAATATTTAGTAATCTTCTCCTTCCATACGTATGCATAGTAGGAAGAGATCCTGCAGGACAGAACAAATGTTCATTAAAAAATATTCCTAGTGCTTACTACCATGTCGATTAAGTAAATAAATAAAAAGATAATCATATCCCTTAAAATTTTTTGGTAGATTTAATTAAGACCTCCTCCCATTAAATTTTTATTCTATGGTTCAAATCTTTTGAAATAAATTTATATTCTAACTATTTTATCTCACACATTTGATTGTTTTCTGAGCATTTTTTCATGCATGGCCTTGAAAAGCTTTCTTTCTACATATTTTTCTAAAATACTTGTGAAAATACTGATCCTGAAATATGAAAGGAGATCCCTGTATTGCACACCTGGAAATTTCTGGCTGGAAAGTATTCCATTAGCAGTGAAATTACTCAGCAGTGAAAGATCAGGATTGTCTTCCTAAGAATGCATTTCCACTTTTGTGGCTTCATCCTTAGATGAGGCTGTAAGAAACACAAAGTAGAACAAAGAGAGATGCCAGTGTTCATGATGTTCTTTGACTCTTGGAGCTCCTCAGGCAGTGCCAGTGTGGAGCAACCCTGCTATGCCTACATCCTCAGGCTCAGAAAGAAGCTTCAAGCTTTGCTCCCTAGACGAAGCTAAAAGGATATAGAAAGAATAGTCAACAGAGGTGCCATGCTCAGAACACAAGGATAGAGTGGGGTGAAAGATATACTTGAGGCAATTATGAAATGCAGTGGCTTTTTATTAGAGTTGTTCTCAATGGAGAATCATACTTTTGCTTTCCTTACATAAAACAAAAACAAAAAACAAAAACAAAACAAAAAAACCTGTATCTTAGAATCCCAGGTTTATAGAAAGAGTTCCAAATTGGATCCAATTCCTGTGTAAATAACATCAACAATGGTAACTATTGAATGGTCACTAAGAGTGGGCAGTGTTCTAAGCAGTTGGACATGATAATACATAATGTGTAACCTTAAAATAATCCATCTTGGAGATCTAGAAGCTGAGACATGGGGTTGTTAAATATTTTGCCCAAAAAAAAAACAGTGAGAAATTGGACAACCAGTTTTAGAATTCAGTCATTCTTGCTTTAGCACTTGTGCATTTTTCAAAATCCTACCTATCAAGAACAATGAAGTCAGTAGCTCACCTGCCATCTGGGCCTTTGCAGTTTCTATGCCTACTCTCCAAGTAGCACTCAATTCCGTTCCACATTTTCAATGCATAGTCCATGGGATTTGGTATCCTGATAGGTCTAAGAGAGGGAAAACGGTCATAAACTTACCAGGTGAATATTAAATTACAGAGAATAAGGCTACTCATCCAAACTGCATTTCCTACAGATTTATCCAATAATGGACAAGTCAAGTCGCACATGTCTTGCTCTCATTATCTGCAATGAAGAGTTTGACAGTCTTTCTAAAAGAGTGGGACCTGAGGTTGACATCATAGGCATAACAATGCTGCTACAAAATCTGGGGTACAAGGTGGATGTGAAAAGAAATCTCACTACTTCGGTAAGGTCTATTATACCATAGAGACAATGGTCACGCCCTTTGTGTAACTAAATAATATTAGAAAGCTTGGTTGTAGGACCAACGAATATAATCTTTTGATTATCTAAAATATAAACTTCCCATGGGAGGGTGCTGTATGCTACGTGTTCTCTTGAAACATCAGAGTCATTCAGCATGAGCCTCATTTAACTTAGTGGTGAATTTTTTTTTTAACTCAGTAATGCCACGTTCTCTCTACAAGATAACTCTGAAAGACTTCCTATGGCACCTTCCTTCACTTTTCTCAAAATTAAGACTAAAAGGTTTTTTGGCACCCCATTGTTTGTCATGGAATTCCTTAAGAAATCCTTAAGTATTTATTTATTGGGTTTCCAAGGCACCATGAGAGTTAATCACATAGTCCAAAATCAGCAGTATGGTCTCTTTCAGGATATGACTACAGAGCTGGAGGCATTTTTCTCGCCGCCAAGAGCACAAGACCTCGACAGCACCTTCCTGGTGTTCATGTCTCATGGTGTTCGAGAAGGCATTTGTGGGAAGAAATACTCTGGGCAAGTCCCTGATGTATTACAACTCAATGAACTCTTTAAAATGTTGAATAGCAAGAACTGCCCAAGTTTGAAGGACAAACCGAAGGTGATCATCATCCAGGCCTGTCGTGGTGGTGAGTGCTGAGGTCTTTGAGAACACCAGACAGTTGAATACTGTCCTCATCTGTATGCATCCAGGAATTTTCAGTTTATGTCTGTTTTTTAGTGTCAAAGAACACATATTGTCAGCACTCATCTTGTGGCTTCTGTGAATTTTATGACTGGTTGGTAGATATTTGTTTTATTTTCAATCCTGAGACTTTGATGTTTGCTTGTTTTTAAAATTTGTTTGAGGGTTAGAAGAAATAAGAATTAGAAAAGATTGTTACTTGGATGTATGTGTGTATGTGCGTGTGAATTAATGATAGAGTAGATGCATTGACAAATATGATTGAATAGGGCTTAGAGGAGAACATTTTCTTCTCAGCCATTGGTAGTAGTAACAAACCAAATTTGTCTTTTCAGAGAACCGTGGTATGGTGTTGGTAAAAGATTCAGTACGAGCCTCCAAAAATATATCTTCACCAACTCCAGGAGATTTTGAGGATGATGCTATTAAGAAAGCTCAAATAGAGAAGGATTTTATTGCTTTCTGCTCTTCCACATCAGATAACAGGTTTCTTCTAGACATGATATCTTGGTGGGGGTTATCAATACAAAAACTAACAACCACCCACTATAGGCTAGATAGCTGTGTGAAACGTTAGATAAAATTTTTGAACACAAACTTCAGCTTTGTTCCAAGTTATACACACAATTCCCTTTATCCACAGAGAGCAAGTAAGCATATCTTTTTACTGAGTTGGTAATTCATGATCTCATCAATGTTGCAAAATATTTTAGAATTCTGAGCAATAACAAATAATTAAATGGAAGACGATCTGTGCTGTAATACATTAGAATCTGACTCTGCATAGAAAAGGTCCACCATGTTGAGATCATTCAAGGGACCAATTGGGCCCGACATCAAGTATTCATAGGAGAAGGATAGGAGCAGGGTTCAGAAAAGTAGAACAGCAAGCAAGGCACTTTGGACCCCTAAATTAAAGTGGGTTTTACCTAGAAGCATGAAGTATGTAAAGCAGAACATATACGCATTATTTTAAGGGTATGCTTTGGAGTAAGAATCTTGATCTTATTGATTGATCTAGTCATTTACTACTTTGTAAACTAGATCCACTAGTTCCTCCCTGGACTTTCCTTGAATTGCTCACTAATACATATGAATATAAATATCATTTTTCTATGGATTAAATAAATTAATATGTATGAAATATTGCACATGACACAGAATGAAGTACACATTAAGAACTGTATTATTTAAAATGTTTTTATTTTGTAACTTAATTCTGTTACTTTTCTTAACAAAGTTTAAATAAAAATCACTTGAATGCTTTCAGCCATCTTGTATGGCAGTTTCCTGAGAGGACTCACATTCTCTTGGTTGCCTCTGGCCCAAAGGCCCTGCATCTGCTCAAGTGGTTAAATTTTCTAAAATATTTTGTACAATGAGATACCTTCTATCAGAAGAAGCTTGGTTCTATATTGTTTTGAACATGTCCTGATGTAGATCTCAATAATACTTTTTCAATGATCAAAAACAATGAGACACAGAAAAAAACGTACATTTCCAACCTGAGTACATATAGTAGAATTTAACATTAAATCTAACTGTTCTTTAATATCCTTTGGTACCAGCATTCCACATGATATTCACAGCTCTCTCTATAGCTCTGTATATAGCTCTTCTCCAAATCCCAATTCCTTTCCTTTACCCCATTCTGCCTTTTTCTAACTCTCTAGTAAGTTTACAACTGTTTGAACTCAGGGACTATGCCACGTTAATACCTGCACCATATACTGCACTCTAGAGAATCAGTAAAAATATACTCACTGCACCTCAAAAGCATTCACTAAAAATTACAATGAAATATATGGAAAATAGATGAATTCCACAACACACCTCACCTGGAGCAGAAGTACTAGGGTTTCTTCTCTTTCTTCAGGCAAGATCTAGTCTTGAGATTTGAAATGTGCTTTATCAACAGATAGTGTTTCTTGGAGACATCCCACAAAGGGCTCTGTTTTTACTATGAGACTCATTGAACATTTGCAAGAATATGCCTGTCCCTGTGATGTATAAGAAATTTTCTGCAAGGTAGGGCTCTAGTGGATGCTATTTTCACTCTACTTCCCTGAATGCTTGGCTATTGCAATTGGAAGCATAGAAAGCAGGTCCAGACATGTGTATCTTCCAATAATATCCTTATTTCCAAAAGAGTTTTACAGTTCTTTGCAGAGCGAACAAGCCGGGAGTCAGATCCAATCTGTTAAGACTCATAGCATCAATAAAACAAAGATTTAGTTTCACCTTCCTCCTGCCCTGCAGAGACAAATGAGTGGACTCTAATTTGCCTGTGTCCCTCATGGCTATTAGATCCAACCACAGGTTTAAAAAGTCCCAAAGAGGGTCATTCAATGCTTAGATAAGCACATGGCTATACTTGTTGCAGATACAAGTACTTTTTGTTTTCTTCACTTATTTTGCTATATTTGTTGTAGTCTTTTTGGCATGAGTCATCAAACTTTTCAGAAAAAGAGGTCTCCAGATTTTCCTTTCTCTTTTGGGTTCGACTTTCATTTGAGCAGCCAGATGATAAAGCACAGATGCCCAGCACTGAAAGAGTGACTTCGACAAGACATTTCTACCTCTTCCAAGGACATTAAAATAAGGAAATTGTATGAATGTCTGTGCACAGGTATGTTGGGAGTGTGGGAAGATTGAGGAAAGTGTACTGAATGTCCATTTTAGTCAAGAAGTCTGGGTCTACAGGCTGAGAATTTTAATCCAAAATTTGAAATTTGAAATCCTCTAAAATCCAAAACTGTGTGAGCGCCCACATGATATTCAAAGGAAATGCTATAGAATCATTTCAAATTTTAGGTTTTTGGATTAAGGATGCTAAACCAGTTAGTATAATGCAGATATTCCAAATATACCAAAATATCTGTAATTCGAAATACTTCTGGTAGCATGCATTTTGGATAAGGGATCATCAATCCGTGGCATAATATACAGAAAATACTGAAGTAATGCCTTTCTTCTTGTCAGTGTAGAGCACGTTGCTCTTTTCCCAAAGTTTTTCTTTTAGACCGTTGAGGGTCAGCTGATACTGACCTAGAAGTGGCCGTAAGTCTATGAAGACTGACTTTTAGATGTTTCTTCTCTTCACCTCAGCAGGGTAATATTTTAAAATGGCATGTGGCCTTTCCTTTTAAGATTGTGTATGTTCCCATTGGTGGTAAAACTTTATAACTTACATTTCTTTTAGCAAAATTCTCTTTCATGTTTTTCTTTTTCCCATAGGAAACCAAGAGTTTCTTCATTCTGTAATGGATTTTGGAATTATGTCTTTTTACTAATAGTCTTTTCAACATTTTAATAAATCTGGTATAAAATAAAATGTGTCATCAGTTTTCTTCCACACTGGAGAAATGGGGTTGGAAATCAGAGGGACTGTTGAATTTAGAATGTTAGACTTCATTCATGAGACCTGAACTGGCCATCGGCACGATTTTTTCATTCAAAAAACCATTTTCTGTGCTTTCTGCTTTTACGGGTGCAGATACAAATTACCATAGATACCCGACTTCAAAAAATTTAGAGCTCAGCAGGAGAGATGGGGAGAAGACAGACAGTTATGACAGCGACAGTGCAGTTTAATAAGGAACTTTTCTCAAATCCCACAGTTTACTACTGACATATCCATTAACAGAACCTGCATATTTCTACCCTTTGTTAAGGTATTTAAGAGAGAGAAAGTAAATTTTGAATTAACTCAAGACCCTCAGTAGTTCACGGACTCCTTGAAAAGCTAAGATGGCCATCAAAAATGAAGCACTTGGCAGATGGTGCATGACACCCTGAAGAAACTCTAGGATGCATGGTGTGCACAGTGAAATCCCTGCATGGTGCAGATAAAACGAGTTTGGGGTGAAATAATTCACTCAGGGATGTTAAGATTTAGAGAGGACTGGAAGAACTACCGTTTCACTTGCAAATATGAGCCTTTTCTAATCTCTAACCTATTAAGTCAAAGTGAATATTTGACCTTTTAAAAACCATTATAGTTGAACAAATTACAGTTTCTTCTTTCTTTTTTTTTTTTTTTTTTTTTGTTTTTTTTTTTTTTGTTGCCTTTTATTAACTGTTGGTCTGGGCATGTGTTTTCTGTGTTATCATGCATCTTCTACTACAACCTGAGACTACATCTGTGATCAATCTTTGCTCAGAGAATATCAACAAGCAGAAGTGAATTGTCAACCTCAGTAGAAATTAACTGTTAAGGCAATCTTAGGCAATGGAAGGAAAGCATTCCTGGGAGTAAAGAGATTCCTTCAGAAAGATGTCCAATCAAAGGGTAAGATGACAGGGAGATGTGGAGGGGAAGACACCATCGTAATTCCTCAGCATAGTTTAAACAGAAAATACATTTATTGAATAGATGATCATTTCCTTGTTTCTTTTTCGTTGTTGTTTTTGGCTTTGCTAAATATCAGTTGGTTACAGGTATGTGGTATTATTTTGTAGTTCTCTATTCTGTTCCATTGGTCTACGAGTCTGTTTTTTGTACCATTACCATGCTGTGGGATTACTGTAGACTTGAGTAGCTTGAAGTCCAGGATTGTGGTGACTGCATCTTTGTGAAAAGGAGTTTGGAGATTTACCAAAGAACTAAAAACAGAACTATCATGTAATCAAGCAATCCCATTACTGGCTAAATTCCCAAAGGAAAATGTACTGTACTATCAATAAGACACATGCTTTCAGATGTTTGTCACAGCACTATCCACCACAGCAAAATCATAGAATCAACCCAGGTACCCATCAGTAGTGGACTGGACAAAAAAATTGAATTGTGTTACATATCTACCATGGAATAGTACATAGACATATAAATGCAAATCTTGTTCTTTGCAGCAACATGGATGCAACTGGAGCCCATTACCATAAGCAAATTAACACAGAAACAGAAAACCAAGTACCACATGATCTGACTTATAAGTGGTAGCTAAATAGTAGGCATGTATGGACATAAAGATGGAAATAATAGACACAGGGAGCTACTAGAGGAAGGAGTGAAGGAGGTGGGCAAGAGCTGAAAAACTACATACTGGGTGCTATTCTCACTACCTCGGTGAAGGGTTAAATCATACCCCAAACCTCAGCATCACATAATACACTCTTTTAACATACCTGCATGTGTACCCCTGAATCTAAAAAAAAAAAACAATTGAAATGAAAAAAACAAACAATGAAATATAAACTATTTGGTTAATTCTTATGGGAAAATGCAAGGAGCCTAGTTAAATTTTGCTCATTCAGGACATGTGTTTTAGAAAAGCTGAGATAGAAAAACCAACTGATCAGGAGAAGAAAAGGATGAATAGAAGAAGGTTTGGGGGCCATGAAAAGAGAAAAGAAAAGGGGAAACCAGGCTGGGGTGTCAACCCACTGAAAGATGTTTTGTCATTTGCACTTTTTTCCCCCAAGGTAAGAAACTAGAGTTCAGGACTAGAAAGCCAATTTGCTGACTGTAAGACACTTCCAGTCAATGAACCTGGAAGTTCTGAGCAGCAGCTTTACAATCTGTAATTACATGCTCCCTCTCTGCCCAGCAATAAGAAATACCTGGTGACTTCTATTTCTGGGTCTGAGGCACTTTCCGGTGCTGTGCAAAGAGACAGAGGCTGTTAACTATGGCTGGTGAGTCACGGGTCTTTTTCTGACTGGAAGCTGGGGAGTTAAGTCTTAGAAAACCCTTGATTTATTGCGTGTGTGACAGGCAGACATACTAAAAGGAAATGAGCCAATAGGGTGTATGTTGAATATTTCTCTTCTTGGTTGTGCACAGTTTGAATCACTGGACCTTGCGTAGAGACACTGAAGGAGAGTATGTTCTCTAGATGTTTTCAAGTCAGAAAAAAAGTTAATTCCTTTCTTTCAGCTTCCAGTAATCAAAGAGAGAGTAAGGAAAGACAGAGTAAGTTATTTGTGTGAGAAAACTCCAGAAGTTTCTAAATGCACTCTGAAATCTTCTCTGCTTCCTCTTGATTTCAAATTCTGCTTCCTGGTTACATCAGGCATCCTCAAGCCTTTGTGCTCCAGATCACAAACCTTCTTCCCAGAATCAGATCTGAGAGCCTCTGTGTTCTCAAGGCGTTGTCATCTCTTGTCTGGAATTATATTTTTGGTGTGATTAAAGTGATTCCACTTATTCCCACCTTTCTACGTAGTCCTGATACAAACAACTCTAATTTCTTGTTTTGTTATCATAGATTTTTAACTGGCCTCCCACTCTCGAAAACTCAGCCCTCAAAACCAATTTTCACACTACTTGCAGGCCAACTGTCTCATATATAGAAGCTGAAAAAGCCTAAGAGTTGGAGTCCTGAGCTACTTAGACATTTAGTGTTCCAGCAGGGCATATTGCTTCTTTGGCTTCATTCTCCTCATTGGAAAAAGAAAAAGTTGGAATAGATCCGTGGTTTCCACACCTTATAACATATGGGGATAATCCATAGACATATAAAGAAATCAGGCGACTACCCGTTTCTGACCCTGAATAGCTAAATCTTAAATAGACTATAGAAATGTATTAACTTTTAAAGATGTGCAGACAACTCTTATGAAACTAGTTTGGCATTGGTTTTTCTGCAGGTTAACATTATTAGGAAAGTTGATCAGTTAACTCTCACTTCTCACATGCTAGGAATCTATTAATGTAATTTTCTTACTCAGGAACATGCAATGGCTCCCTATTGCCTTTTTAAAAATATATAAACTTTCAGATAGGTGTTTGTATCTATCAAAACATACTTACATTTTTCCAGTAATCCCTCTAAGGCGTAATTTCAGGTTCCTAAGAAAAAAAGCAAATGTTTACTATATTTACTTCACTCATATTTTTTTCCTTATTCCTTTGATTCTCCCTGTAGTTTAATTATCTCAGGGTTTATCTCTTACCTCACAACGTTCAACTTAATCTCCTAAAATGCAGGGGTTGTTTTTTTTTATTTCTCTTCTTTATGATACTAATAAAGCATTTATCCAGGGAGGAGTAAGTCATATTCATAGCCATGGATATCTCTTTGGCTGGGAAGGCTGACTTCACTGGCCACTGGACTGGAGTCAGGAGATCATTAGATAATACTTAGGAGAAATCAAAAGGCACTAATAAAAAAAAAAAAGTAAAATGGTTCAATAATCATAAACAACGACATGCAGTTGGTCTTTGTTAACTAAAACTTCTGAAAAACAGTATCCTATATATAATGTCTAAGGGCATTTCGCCACTTTGTCTGGAACCAAAACTGTGGTCTTGATACATTTTGTCCTCTAAATTTTTCCATTCATTTTCATTATCCTGCAAACTTCAATTCGGTGATTATTACAATAACAAAATATTATCAGTAACAACTTTAAAAAAATACTGTATGACGGGTATTTCATGAACTCTTTCTGAATGAATACTTGAAACCAGTCAATTAAGTTTTTGCTATTATTTCCATTTTATAGTTGAAGAAGATATCTAGAAAAGGACTACAAATTTTTCTTTTGGTCAAATGTCTTTTGAGAAGAGTGAATCTAACCTGACTCTCAAACTCAACACTCTAACTTTAAGTCAGTGTTCTACAAACCTCTTCAAACGGTGGCTTTGTCTCTGATCACTCCCACTTCATTACATACTGCATACTTCCACTTACAGTAGTATTCTTTCTAAAGCACAGCTCCCCTAGCTTCCTGGTTACATCAGGCACCATCACGCTTTGTGCTTCTTCCTGCAATGCTCCCTGCTGGGAGACCAGCCCCCAGTTTTCGAAGAGGAAAATTCCTACTAGCTCTTCAAGTCTCAGTGCCAAGCCCTCCCTCGTCTGGACAGCTATCTTCCACCTGAGACACACTTTGCTCATGCTTTTCTTCAGCATCTGCTCCATTTAAATTCTTATTTTTTTTACAATTTTACTTATATGTATATCTATCTTTCCACTTGACTCTCAGTTTGAATGTGTAGGCACATGTTTCCAAAATGGTACCCCCATCGCTAGCATAGTACCTTTCACAAACTAATGCTCACTAAATATTTCTGAATAAATAGGAGAATGAATGTGCCTTCTCTCTGCTTGAAACTTTCAATGTGTGCTTAATGCCTGTTAAAAGAAATCAGACTTGCTTAGTTTTTATTAAGTATTCTTCAAGAGTGGGGCCATACTTAAATTTTATTCATTTGTTTCTACATTCACTCAGCTAGTGATTCAGTAGATAATTATTAGACTTATCTTGAAGGCCAGAAGTAATGTAGGCCTAGTTTATGGCCACCTGTCCTCACAGAGCATACAATCTAATGGTGGATGCTGAGAAGTAGGCCGGAAATCACAATTAAAAGTAAAAAAGTATGCTACCCTAAAAAGAAACAAGGTCACCTAAGGGCATGTACCTCTGGCACTATCTCCTTTCAGAGACTCAGAGAAGATTGCGTGAAAAAGTGCCATCTAATCTTAGACTTCAAGAGTAAACAGAAAGCAGTAGGAAAACAGGAAGGAATGAGAAGGTGGGGGCTGGAAATATAGAGATCTGTAAGTAGGGGATTCCTAGAAATTAAATGATAGGGCAGAATATTTAGAATGTAATGAGCAAGGTGAGGACAGTATCAGAAGGTGAGGCTGAATAAGAAGGCCTAGGTTAGAATAAGCTGATTCTAGAGAGATTCCTATTTCATTAGACAACAGGTAAGACTCAAAATGAAATTTTTGTCTAAACTCCTGATTTCCACATTTTTTTGTGTTGCACTTCCTGGCTAATAGAAACTCTCTCTGGGCAGCAATCTGCACTATAATATTTACAATTTTGTAATACAATTATCTATTTTTTTTTTTTTTTTTTGAGACAGAGTCTTGCTCTGTCGTCCAGGCTGGAGTGCAGTGGCATGATCTCTGCTCACTGCAAGCTCTGCCTCCCAGGTTCACGCCATTCTCCTGTCTCAGGCTCCCGAGTAGCTGGGACTACAGGCGCCCACCACCACACCCAGCTAATTTTTTGTGTTTTTGGTAGAGACAGGGTTTCACCGTGTTAGCCAGGATGATCTCGATCTGCTGACTTCGTGATCTGCGCTCCTCGGCCTCCCAAAGTGCTGGGATTACAGGCGTGACCCACTGCACCCAGCCAAAATTATCTTTTTTATAGTAACTTTACTATTGGCTACGAGAAAGAAATTCTAATTTCTAATTTTACCTAAAATCACTTTATATATATATATATAT
>NW_016813672.1:1992213-2040971 GCF_001698545.2 Rhinopithecus bieti
TCTCACACGCACACACACACACACACAGAGAGAGAGAGAGAGAGAGAGAGAGAGAGAGAGAGATGCATAAAGGTCATTAAAAGATGACTATTAACTTAGGAAATTCTCCAAACCTGTAAACAGGAAAACATACCCCCAGACCAGGAATATATCAGGACCCTGGATGTCTTCACATTGGCAGAACTTTCTGAAATGAAAAGGAGGAATATGTGTCACTGTTTAATCTATGAAAAAATATATGCTTAGAAGGTTTGGTTTCCTTGCACACTCTTACAACTTTTTGCATCCCCAGAGATCAGGTTTTTAATCATACACTTTAGCAAGATATTTATTCTAAAATATCATTAAAAATGAATGGAAACAAATGATTGAAATAGAAAAAATACATGAAATATAACAAAACAATATAATTTGTATACAGGATAATAATACTTTACTTGTAGTTCCCATGTCTTGATTGGGTCATGTAACCAAACATAAATACTATGCCTGTCCATTCCTTTCATGAAAAGAAACCTTGTTATTGTATCTTAGTAACTTTTCTTCTAATTTGTATACATAAATCCTTTTCTCTTTTGGTGAAAGAAGGCTCAAGAGTCTCCCAGTTTCTTGCACAATATCAGTCAAAAGAGATTAATATTATATTTCACAAGGGGATAGATCAGAATGACTATTACAAACTTATCCACAAGAGATGTATTATTTTCTCACATTATAAAACACAAGGTGAAAAACTTAGTGTTGGTTTTCAGCACTCTGGAGGCAAGATGTCCACATTTATGTCAGAATCTCATACAAATATTTGTCCCTTTGACCTTGGACACAGTACTATTGTCACTAGACAACATTTCTTCCTTGAATAGCTGGTTTCACAGTTTGTTGAAAGATATCTGAAGCCTATTTCTTCTATAAAAGTTAATAATTCACTTAAAGTTTGCTTTAAAAATATCAGGATGATACAGAATTCAATATTCTGTTAAGGGTTTGGTGTATATATGTATCTGTATATGGTATGGAGTACGAAGGGACTATCATTCCAAAATGGGATGTGGTCCCAACCAGGTTTGTAGCCACATGTACCTATTAAGTACTTAACTTGTGGCTAGTGACACATGTTGAGAGCAATGTTTTGTATATATTATAATAAATATATTATTGAATTTAATTATACCTTTTGTAAATGTGACATTACAAAATTTAATATTGCACGTGGAACTCACATTGTATTTCAAATAGACAGCACTCCAAACAGGTATTTATTTAGTACACTCTTGCCCAGACACAGTGGAAAGTCCACATGGATGAATGAGTTCCATACAGTAAAACCATTGGAAAAATCAAACTGATTTTCTGAATACAGGAAGGCCAAATGAAATCCTAAATAATCAAGATTTTTTTTCCAGAATGATCAGAATCTGTGATTGCATTTTGTGTGTGGGGGAGGTTAGAGGGAGATTTCTGCTTTCTTTATCAGGGAATTTCCTTTTCTTTCTCAGCATTTCCTTAAGCTGGAAGTTAAGCACAGCTATAATCTCTACATGCAAGGAAGTCTTGTTCCTAGGGTTTCTCATTCTCTCTCTGTCAACCTTCTTAGGTGATAACCTGGGTCACAGAGGCAGAAGGCATCATTCGTATTTTGTGATATCCCACAGCTCTTCCGTAAATCAAAGCTGGACCACCTGAGTCAGCAGAATCTACAAACACTCTCAAGCTTTGCCCCTGGAAGAATTCTTAAGACTGTGAAGAAAAACCTGGAGAGGTGCTGTGCTCTGTTCATGAAACGGACACAAAGAGAGAAACAATTGCTTTCATTAAATGCACTATTTTTAATGGGGTCTTGCTCTTTTGCCCAGCCTGTAGTGCCATGGTGTGATCATAGCTGACTGCTATCTTGAACACATGGGCTCAAGAGATTCTGCAGCCTCAGCCTCTCAAGTAGCTAGGACGACAGATGCATACCACCATGCCAGACTGATCATTTTAATTCTTGTAGAGACATAGTATCACTATGTTGCCCAAATTGATTTCTAAATACCGGCTTCATGAGATCCACTGCCTTCACTTCCCAAAGCACTGAGATTACAGGCTGGAGCCACAGTGGCAGCTATAAATGCACAAATACTTAAAGCACTAAATGACTGGGGGTGAATGACAGATAAAGCTTTTTTATCATAGAAGCTTTCAGCAAGACTTCAAACAGATACCAATGCTCATTCAACCCATGATAAAATGTAGATTCATCATTTGTTTCATTTGATTCTTGTATGTATTTGAGATTTATTATAATTTCAGCTATAGCCACAGAATAAAAATAGTTACATGATAACATAGCTGAGTAATAATTCTTTGTACTCTGGTTGAAAACCTAGATGTGAAGCATATTTGAAAATATAATTAAAGCTTTAAAAAATTATAAGTTGATATTTTTTAAATAGTATAAATATAATATGGAAGGCAAACAACCTCTGCTATACTCATTTTACTGGAGCCAATGACGTCTCTCAGTTTTTATGAAATTTGATTTGAACCTGAATATAAGAAATGTTTGAGTAGATGCAGAAGAAAAAGAATAAAAAAGGGAGTAGGAACTATTCTAGTTTCCTTAAGATTCTTGAGTAATCATTCCAGATATGTCCTGGTTCTGGCTCTGGGCTCTAGAGAGAGGAAGGCAGTGTCTTTTGATAGAGGTTAGGGAGGATGGTAGCTACATGAGGTTCTAAAAAAGCAAAATTGTGAGGCATATGGAGATTGAAAAGAGACTTGGGTAATCAAAGTGACTTCAACTCCATCTCCTGCAGATAGATCCAATAAAAAAAAAGAAAGGGCCGCAGACACCTGGCTCTCATTATATGCAATACAAAGTTTGACCATCTGACTCTAAGGAATGGGGCTCACTTTGACATCATGGGGATGAAGGAGCTATTTCAGGACCTGGGCTACCTCTGCCCCATACCTGATATTAGATATGTGATTATATGTGTAATTAACTTAGCTACAGAGTTTTATCAGTGAGGAGAGTTAATCCTAGCAACTTTGTATTATAGTAAGAACTACATGACATGATATATGTAGAAAACTAACCATAGTTCTGTTCATACTTAAATTGCTCGATAAAGATGATGATGGCAAGAATGATAGTGGTGATAATAATGATACAAATTGGTTGACCATGAAACAGGAGGAGTCAGGGACTTGATTGTAGGTATTATTTGGAAAGCATTTCCAAAAGCAGAAGTAAGGGAGTGGGGAAGGGAGATGAAAGGAAGATAATATTCCTTAAAAATGCAATAATGAATTCATTACTGCTCTGAGAAACCGGGTTCCAATCTTTCTTCAGGACCCTCTACAATTATGTAGATTCTACCTTACTAGAAGGTGGGGAATTAGAAACATTCATCAACTGACTAATGCCATTCATTGGCTGAAATTAGCCCCCAGGAGCAGGTCCTCCCTCTCCCAAAATTCTGGACCCACATCTGCACGGCTAAACAGCCCTCAGTCCTTTGATGAACATCTCCCATCTTCAAAGCAGAAAGAACCTCAGGCACAGTGGCTTGATGTGTGAAAACAACCACATGAGGGGCAGTACCCACTACAGCAGCACCAAAGTCAGGCAGGCTGAAATGATGTGTCATGTAATGACAATGATTTTTCTCAGTTCCATAGTGAAAATTAACATCACATACTACATTGCTTATGAAACTTATGTTGCATTATGTATCCCTTAAATTTCCTTTCCTTTCTTAATCAATATAGTTGTTGCATCCTTTTACCCTCCCTTCTTCCTTGAAATAGATACATTTACTCACTGTTTTGAAATCCTTGTGGAAAAATGCTATTGCTTTTCCTTATGAAAAATTTTCTCTTATGTAACTTAGATTTTCCTAGCATTACAGACATGTGAAGAATCATATTGAGATAATAGGTAACATTACATTTGTGCTGTTCAATAGGTACTATTGGTTTGCGGACATTAAATTTATACAGTTGTAGATTCGCGACTGTATATGCGGGTCAGTACCTCTAAGTATTTCATTGTTGAAAGGTCAGCGGTACATTTCTGTATCTTCCACCTTATATGCATTTTCGCAGATTTGTGTGTCTGCCTTTTAATCTGTCCATTATTAAATATAACTAATTTTTATATTTATACATGCTTTATTTTTATTGTTTCTCAAATTATTGCTTATTATAGAATAATTACTTTTGCTCCCTTTATTTACATCCTCCTATATTTGATATAGAATGATTTCATTCTATATTTGATCTTTGATTGGTCCAACATCTCAATGTCCTTCAAGATCTAAATTTACAGTCTCTTTTTTTCTGCTGATATATCCTTATAGTGGCTTGCTTTCTAGTGTATTTTTATACTTCATCTCTCAGTCTAGTTTTATTTTGAGTGGATTGAAGGAGAAGAATGGCTTCTGTTTCTGCTGCTAGGCAACACACCACATCCAAGACCATGTCTATCCCTCCTTAGAGATTTGAGTCTATCTGGCTCCAAGATGAGACTTTCTAACTTGTAGAGGTTCCATGGTTCCGTTATTTTCTATCTTGTTGGTATAGAAATCTGACACAAGGAGATCACACCCCTTCTGGCCACCTTCCTGTCCGTGCAAGGTTTTTACTGCTTCATCCTAGTTCCTTCCTACTCTTGTGCAAAGTCTTTCTATAGTCAGCACCAACTCCCAGACATTCTTATCCCTTCTTCTGTCCCCAACACTCAGTCCACTCACGACCCAGCTCCTGCTTCATATGGGACCAGCAATGCCTCCAAGAACATGTCCTATTAAATTCTGGATGTGGTGGTGCATGGAGTCTCAAGGGGGAGGCTCAGGATGAGATTTTGATTTCATAATCTGGGGTTATTCCAAGTACCAATATTTTTAAATGGTTTGACTGGTGAAACCAATATAGATGAAGTATCTATTACAGGGCCTGGGCCTTGTGAAGCACTCAATATGAAATAGTTACTTTAGAAGCATGTTAACATGACTCTCTTACCTAGGAAGCTGCAATAGTTTCCTATTGCCCATCTCATCAGTTTAAATACCTTAGTGAGGCTGTTATAAATTATCATTGTTTAGATGCATTTAACTCAGAATTTATTTCCCACTGACACAAACAAGCACCTTTTATCTACTTACCTACTTCAGATTTCCCAGTGTAGTGCCCAGCTGAAGAGCAGCACATCATATAGAGCAAGTAATGAGTGAGGTGGTGGGCTGGCTTCTCACCCAGTTCTTCAACTGGTGCTTACCAAGGCATTAAAACGATTTTTTTTACCTGATCTTCTTACCATAAAATGAAATTAATGCTTATTCAACATACTGAAGTAAAATATATGAAAAATTTAGAAGTACTTAACCAAAAGTACATTTTACATGACCTTGCTTCTGCTCTATAGGTTATGACTACCATAAATGAGAGGTACTGTGACATGATCTCTACACCTGCCATTGCATCCTAGAAGGTAAGAATGATTAGGAGGTCCCTCCTATACATGAGAACACAGGGGCTGAGAGATGTTAAATAACTTGTCCAAAATCTAATAGCTCATAAACAGAAGTTAACCTCAGAACCATTAGATATCCAAGTCCACACTGATAAGCTGTGCAGAAAAGAGGAAGGTTTTAGATAAAGAAAACACAAAACAACATGTTATAGTTGATCAGTGCTCTAAGTTGTATCACTCAAAATGTGCTGATAGTCCAAAAATATAAATAAGAAGAGGAGCTGGATAAGATGAAAGAGTGTATGATGTTCTAAGGTTTGGAAATGGGATGGCCAAAACCCAAGCACAGGAATTTTCTGTCTTCTGTGGCAGAGATTCTTATAGTACCTACTCTGTCATTTAAAATAATATTGCTTCACACACTTCACACTGAGAGAAGGATTTTAAATCAATATGCACATTTTAAATATTACTTATAGTAGAATTGCTACATTTGTTTATTTTAAGATAATTTTCCTTATGTAATGCTATTTTCTGGATACATATTTCAGTCAATAAATTGGTTCCTGTAAGTTATCTCCCCTCTGTCTACCTATTGCCATCCAATGTGGGTGGTGGGTAATTACAGTTCAGTCACTATAAGAAGTGCTTCCTCTTACCAGAACTATGACTAATTTGTGGAGCTTGAGTGTGTCCTGAAATCAAGATATAAAATTAAGAAAATCAAGAAAACCAAGAAAAAAAATTTTTTTTCCAAATCAGTCTGTTATTACTACCACTGACCTTTTTCATTTCAAATTTTAACGTTATTTTAGTGTAATTTACATCAAATAAAATGTACCCCTTTTAAGAATATAAATTGATTATTAATTACATGAGGATATTTAGTATAATATCCCATTTAATAGACAAACCAATATTGTCACCCCAAAAAGTTTTGTCATGCCCTTTGTTCTCAATTTCCTTCCATTTCCTCCTCTGATAAGTAGTGACTGAATTTCTACAACTATACATTAGTTTTTTCTAATCTAGAACTTTATATAATTGGAGTCACAGGGTATGTGTTCCTTCCTATATGGCTTCTTTTACTCATAATGAAAGTATAAATTTTCCATTCATGTTATTGCATATATTAGTAATTTTTTCCCTTTTATGACTGAATAGTATTTCAGTGTATGTGTCTAGCATAAATTGTTTACTTATGCTCCCAAATTGGATATTGAGTTGTTTCCAGTTTTTGACATCTTCCTTTTTGAGGAAATAGGGGGCCTTGCACTCTCATGGCTCAATGTTTACATTCCCAGGACATTAGACTCAAGGTTCATGATTCTACATCCCCATATATATGGTCTAATCATTGTTTCTGTGTCCTGGATGTCACTTTGGCATGCTTCAACTCAGTGGTTCTTGGCTCTGACTGGAGGGGAGAAACCCTCGTGTGAAACCCTTAGGTAGCAGAGAAAATAAATGAGTCAGTACATAAATTTAAAAGTAAATAAACTAAAGAGAAGTGGTGTACAGACAATGTCTGCTTTCTTCCATGTTACAATTCCTTCCAGTGGCAAGGAGCCCAAGATTTTGTTGCAATCAGATTAGGTCATCGGCAGAGTAAAGATAAAAACACCATGAAAAACACCTTAGATTAAAAGCCATGTCATTGTCTTCCTACACAGTCGGTTCTACTTAACCAATGACATTTAACTCTTAGCCTAGAGCACAGGAAGTAAAACTGGTAGCCCACATGTCAAACCGTAAATATTTTTGTAAATCTGGTCGTTATCCTCCAAAGATAATAACATAACAGCCCAAGAAAATTTTCGGTTGAAAAAAAAGATGAATGAAATGTACCATGTGCATTTTGCTATTAGTCCATCTTCCATCAAGTTTATTCATGAAATAAATTAACCTCATTGAGTTTATTTCTGGGATAATCAATTGAGCATGTACTGACAAAGGCAGAGACCTCTTCTGGCCTTCCCTGGCTGCCTCTGTGTACAATTTTCATGAGTCCTGCAATACTTTGTCTCCCACTTCTCCAATTAATTTCTTATTCTTCTCATTGCTTGGCATATTGTATCATTCTAAATATTCCAGTTACATATTACATACCAGGTTTCATATTTATCTTTCCCTCTTGAATGTTAGAGCAAGGGGGTAAGGATCATAATATGTTTTGACTGAACCCCTGACACCGAGAACCATGTTGTCCACATATATTTGCTAAATGAATGACTGGAGGCACTGCGTGAGGATTCTAACAAAAGATAAACTTAGCTAGATAATCTGCAAATAATCATCCTTGATTATTTTTCTAAACTGAAATGTTTGTATTAATTATAGTAATATCCCTCATTATCTGCTTACCATTTGCCTGGCAATGTTCCATTCATTTTTCACATTTTATCTCAAAGCTACTCAAAACTGTGTAGATATGTGTATGTACTATTAACAATATTATTTTACAGACAGAGGAATCAATGCATAAAGAATTTCAATATCTTGCCCAGGAAGGTGAGTTTAACATGTTAGGTTTGACATTCTGAGTTCAGAGTCTATGCTTTGGGCCTCTGTGATGCAATGTCCTTCAAAAGAAAGCCATCCAAGATGAGTGAGTGGCTCATGGCTCATGCCTGTAATCCCTGCTCTTTGGAAGGCCAAGATGGGAGGATCGCTTGAGTGCTGGAATTCAAAATCAGCCAAGGAAACGTAGGCAGAATCCATCTCAACAAAAAATACAAAAATTAACCAGCCCTGATGGTGCTTGCCTGTAGTTTTTAACTACTCAGGAAACTGAAGTGGGAGAATCATCTCAGCCTAGGGAGGTAGAGGCTGCAGTGAGCCATGGGCATGCCACTGCATTCCAGTCTGGGCAACAGAGTGACACCATGTATGAGAAAACAAAACAAAACAAAAAGCCATCAGGAAAGGAAGAACATTAAATAAGAAAGACTTTAATTTTGGTGAAAAATGTTTGCATTTCTTAAAGCAAAATTGCTTCACAGGAACATATATTTCCTACAAGCTTTCCCCAAAGCTGTGAGGTGCGGTCAAGGGAACAGTGGTTCACATTCTGCAAAGGTTGTGTTAATTTTTTTCCGTCAAGTTTTTGAATGAACGGGAAACTCTTCACTGTGTGAATTTAACTCTATACATACTTTCTCAATCCTGTCTTAATCTCTAAGCCCTATTCTCCTCCTACCCTGATCTATCCAAGGGCTGGTGAAAAAAAATTCCCATTGATACACTCTCTGATGCAGGCTACAATTCTGATTCTTTCTCTGGGAGGAAAAATAAAGATATGCATATGCATGTGCAGTGGGTGTTTTCCAGTATGTGCACACACCCTGCCAAAAAGGAAGGCGAAGCATACTTTCAGTTTCAGCCCACACAAGAAGGGCAGGAGAGAAGAGCCATGGCCGGTGAGTCTTTTACTGTTCCAAGAACAGGTTGCTGGGAAGAAAGAGTTTTGGAAGGTGCTGGCTCTTCTGGAAACCATAGTTAGTATCTGTGGAAGTTTAGGTAAGCAGAAGTGAGGAAAAGAGGGGAGAGGGAGGAGAGGGAGGAGAGAAGGAACTAGGAGATCTCTGCAGCCTTTAGAAAGGAAAGGCAAGGCCCAGAGAAGGCTACTGAGGCTTTAGGGGCAGCTCTGCTGGTCATTTTACAATCTAAATTAAACTCTTACTTACGTGTTGAAAGTACTGACAGAGGGGTACAGAAAATGCCACAGGAGGAGTACTAGCAGCAGTAGGTCCTAAATGAAATGGGCTATTTCTGCCCCTTCATTACTTTTATTATTCAGAGGTTAATAAACCAGGGACATAAGCAGGATGATCTTCACTTTCCACGGACTAATGTAAATGATAAACTCAGTCTTCAGGCCACTCCATGCCACATGCCTATGGAGACTACTGAGGCGAAACAAGTAGGACAGCCGAGTACAGTAAGAAGGATGGCATTACCCAACTGGTTGAGAGAGGGGGACATTTCACTGCATGAAATGTCACTTTCTGTTGATTACATGAGAGGAATATGAGGCTGTTTTCGTGGAGTGAGAAATCCTTGTGCTCCAAACAGACAAGGTCCTGAAGGAGAAGAGAAAGCTGTTTATCCATTCCACGGGTGAAGGTACAATAAATGGTTTACTGGATGAATTATTACAGACAAGCGTGCTGAACCAGGAAGAGATGGAGAAAATAAAACGTGAAAATCCTACAGTTATGGATAAGGCCCGAGCTGTGATTGACTCTGTTATTCGCAAAGGGGCACAGGCATCCCAAATTTTCATTACATACATTTGTGAAGAAGACAGGTACCTGGCAGGGACACTGGGACTTTCAGCAGGTAAGGGTCAGTGACACATTCAAGTTCACCTAGGGCCTGTCTTCATGCCTAACATTTGATTTCTTTGCTAGTCATATTAATCTGCAGGCTATCTTCTTATCTCTGCCTTTCGGTCATATTTCTGTAGCAGGGGCCCTATTGCATGTGACTCTCCTTTGATTCTTTTCCTTCAGCCTCAGTGGCCCTCTTCTGATTAAAGTTCATTTTCTGTTCTAAGTACATGGTAGCTAATTTCCTAAAGGTCGTGAGAACTATCCAAAAAGCTTCTTACTATATATTCCAGTGTTCCTGGCAAGGCACAATATTTGTTGATTGATTTATTATTTTGTGTCCAGCGTGTCCCTAGGCACTTACGTAGTTGTTTGACATGAGTTTTAGGGTCTGTATTCAAGTACTTTTTATAAATTCTTTTCAAAATTTTGCCCTCTGAGAAGAATAAAGTATATTTAAGTGATGATGATACATTCAGGGAATACCTTCAATGATTACAGAAAAGTGAAGATTTCAACAGGACCTTTTCCTCCCGTTGCCCCCTTGCATTTTCTTTTGAGTGAGATCACCCACTTGCCTGTTACCAGGCTGCAGATCATACTGGGAGGCCTGGACTTCCACCACCTGCAGCCCTCCTGAGGCCTGATACAGTGCTCAGGAAATGAGCTTGTCCATTCTTATAATCCCTTCGACCTACAACATGGTGAGAATCGGAGTTTTGGTGCCCTTTAACATCATTTACCGTCATTTAGTCAAGGTTTTGCGAGGAATTTGTAGTGAGGAGTGGCTTACGCATTGCTGTAAAGTTTTCCAGAGATGATAAGTGGCTGTTTCAATGTTCTTCATCTTTTTATAGGTCCAATACCTGGAAATTAGCTTAGTACACAAGACTCCCAAGGAGTACTTTCTTTCTTCCCAGGTAATGTTGTTTTTAAATGAAGAGCGTTCTTGAACCCCAGCTTCCTTAACATTAATTTAGTAGAATGAGCCGTGCTTGAAGTGGCTATGGAGAATTCCCACAGATTTGCCATATAATTTTCTTTTTTAATCCATTCTGTTTTTGCAGAAGCCGTTTCCAAAGCTTTACTACTCATATTTATACTAACAAATTCTGAATTTGTATCTCAAATTCTGATTACCCAAATAAGTACCAAACTACATTATTTAAGCCTACTGAAATATTCCCCCACATCTCCCAAAGACACCTTTATCTAAACCATTTCAGAGCTGAACATGCCATTCTTCCCCACCCTGCTTCTCTTCCAGTTTTGTGTAACTTGGTTTTTGATGCCACCATCACCAGTTGTTCAAACTAGGAACCTGAAAGTCATCTTGGTCCCTTTCCTCTCGTGCACCTCCAATATTCAAGCCATGGCCAAGTTTTATGCATTCTTCTCTCAAATTTGGAAATGTCTCTCCATTCTTACTTCTATTATTTTATTAAAGAACTCTTATTCCTTAAGTGCCCCCCTTAAAATAAAAGAAACTTACATTTGAAAGCAATTTAGAGGCTAGAAATGCACATTTTTATCAAGTTCAAATATTACTCTACTGAATTTATTAAGGATGATTACCTGATGAATGTTTTCCTAAATGTTTCACAGCATGGGATACTCACTATATAACCAAATACTGCATTCTCAAAAATAACTCAAATGCATTTTTTTCAGTTTTTTTCCTATGGCTTTCACAAATCTTTACAAAGAAATCAAACATTTCTTCTACTAAATTATTATTTTATAGTTTTCTCCAACATAATCATTATAATTAGTTCTTCTCCATGTCCACACACTTCATGCTGCCTTTGTTTATCCGATTGCATAGCAGTATTTCAAATTTATTTGCAAAATTAAATATTATTATTTTGCCTTAATAATTTCTAAAAGATCCTCTGGATATTTAGAACACTCAGTTCTATCTTGAAATGAAGATCACATTAATTTCTTTAACAAGTGCATCACATTGTCAGATTGTGTTGATCTTGTGATGAAGTAAAAGCCTCAAAGATTTTCTCACATAAACTCTGTGAAAACATTTCCTCATACATTTGTGCAAGCAATGTTTAGTGCTATGAATCCATCTAGAGCACACCATGATTTTAGCATTCATCATTCTATTTTATATTTGTTCTAGTTTATGTATTCAATATTCTTGTCCTCCCATACATATACATTGTAGGAGGAGATGCTGAAGGATGGGAAAAAGGATCATTAAAAAAATGTTCCCTGTGTTTACCACTATGTCTATTAGGTAAATAAATAAAAGGATAAACACATCTTTTAAAAATTAATTAATGTTAATTAAGACTTGCTTCCGTTAAATTTTATCCTAGGGTTTGAATCTTTTGAAAACAAATCTTATTTTAACAGTTTTATATTACGGATTGACTGTTTCCTGAGTGCTTTATCATGCATGGCCTTGAAAAGTCTTCTCTCTATGTTTTTATCTAAAATGCTTGTAGAAATACTTATCCTCAAATATGAAAGTAGATACTCCCTGTAATGCATACCTAGAAATCTCTGGCTTGAAATGTGCTCCATTAGCAGCAAACACACTCAACTCTGTTAAAGATTAGATTAGGATTGTCCTCTAGGAATGTATTCCCTCTTTTGTAGCTTCATCCATAGGTGAGACTGTAAGAACAAAGAGGGATGCCACTGTTCATGATGTTCCTTGTCTCTTGCAGCTCCTCAGGCAGTGCAGGACAACCCAGCTATGTACACATCTTCAAGCGCAGAAGGCAGCATCAAGCTTTGCTTTCTAGAAGAACCTCAAAGGATATGGAAACAAAAGTCACAGAGGTGCCATGTTCAGAATATAATAATAAAGTGGAGTGAAAGATATACTTCAGGCAGTTCTGAAATTCAGTGGCTTTTTCTTAGAAGCAATTTTATTGAGCGGTTCTGGAGAATCATACTTCTGCTCCCCTTGCATAAAGGATTTCTGTATCCTAGAATCCCAGGTTTATGTAAAGAGTTACAAACTGGAACTCATAAATTATCGTAGTCTTCACCCAGTCTGTCTCTTGGAATTTATTTCCCACTGACACAAATGTCATTTATTTCCCAATGACACAAACAAGCCATTTTGTCTGCTCGTATAATCCAGATTTTCCAGTGTAGTGCCCAGCTGGAAAGAAGCACATCACATTGAATAAGTATTGAGGTGGACTCTGGCTTCTCATCCAATTCTTGTGCTTCTCATCCAAACTTGTGCTTATCAAGAATTCTCTTTGTTCCTATTCATAAAATGAAATTACTGTTTATTTAACATATTAAAATGAAGCATAAAAAAAATTTAGGAGCACTTTACCAAAAAGTGCATTTTAACATCACCTTGCTTCTGGGCTATAGCTTATGACTACTATATATGAGCGGTATAATGGCATGCTCTCTACACCTGGCATTGCATGTTAGAAGGTAAGAATGATTATGAGGCCCCTCCTATATACGAGATCACAGAGGATGGGAGATGTTAAATAACTTGTCTAAGATCTACACCTCATAAATAGAAGTTGACCCTAGGGCTATTAGATGCCAAAGTCCACACTGAAAAGCTGGGCAGAAAGAGAGAGGCTCTTAGACAAAGAAAAAATAGAATAGCATGTAATAGTTGATTAGTGCTGTAAGTTATATTACACAAAATGTGCTGATAGTCCAAAAACATAACTAAGAAGAGTTGGATAAACTGAAAGGGTCCATGAACTTCTACGGCTTGGAAATGGAATAGCCAAAACCCAAGCACAGGAATTTTCTGTCTTCTATGTCAGAGATTTGTCTAGTACCTACTCTGTCATTTAAAATGATATTGTTGCACAGACTTCACACTGACAAGATTTTATAACATTATGCACATTTAAAATACTACTTATAATAAAATTGCTACATTCATTTATTTTGAGATGATTTTACCTTTGTAATTATATTTTCAAGTACATATTTAAGTCAACAATTCGGTTCCTCTAAATGATATCCACTCTGTATACAATTCCCCATCCAACTTGGGTGGTTGGTAATTACAACTCAGGCACTATAAAAACCATTTCCTCTTACCAAAATTTTTACAGATTTGTGGAGTGTGTCCAGCCAGAAATCAAGAAAAAAAAATCTATTATTACAACCACTGACCATTTTGCTTCAAAATTTTAATGTTATTTTGTATAATTTACGTCAAAGAAAATGTACCCCCTTTAAGAATACAATTTCTCTGTTAAAGACACATGAATATTCTAGTATAATAACATCCCAATGAACAGGCAAACCGATTTCGTCACCCCAGAAAGTTTTGTCATGCCCATTGTTCTCAATCTCCTTCCACTTCCTCCTTAGATAAGGAGTGACTGAATTTCTATCACTATACATTAGTTTTTCCTAATCTAGAACTTTACATAATTGGAATCACAGGGTATGTGTTCCTTCCTCTATGGCTTCTTTCACTCATAATTGAAACATTTTTTTCATCCATGTTATTGCATATATTAGTAATTTTTCCCTTTTATGACTGAATAGCATTTCAGTGCATGTGCATAGCACAAATTGTTATTTTATGCTCCTGAATTGGATATTGGTTTGTTTCCAGTTTTTGACATCTTCATTTTTGAGGAAACAGTGGGGCCTTGGGATCCAGTGGCTCAATGTTTAGCTTTCCAGGATACGAGACTCAAGGTTCATGGCTCTACATTCCCAGATACGTGGTCTAGTCATGGCTTCTGTTTCTGGGATGTCACTTTGACATGCTTCAACTCAGTGGTTCATGGCTCTGGCTGGGGGAGAAAACCTCAGGTGAAATACTTTAGTTAATAGAGAAAAAAAATGAATCATTTAAAAGTAAATGATTGGAAGATAAGTAATACACAGGCAATTTCTGCTTTCTTCCATGCTACAAATCATCCTAGTGGCAAGGAGCACAAGTTTGTGCTGCCATCTGATTAAGTCATTAGCAAAGTAAAGATAAAACACCATGAGAGGTTGGGCATAGTGGGTCACACCTATAATACCAGCACTTTGGGAGGCTGAGGTGGGCAGATTACGTGGTCAGGAGTTCAAGACTTTGGTGAACATAGTGAAACCCCGTCCCTAGTAAAAATACAAAAAATTAGACAGGTGTGGTGGTGTGTGCCTATAATCCCAGTTACTTGGGAGGCTGAGGCAGGAGAATCACATGAATCTGGGAGGTGGAGATGGCATCATTGCACTCCAGTGGGGTGACAGTACGAGACTCCATCAAAAAATAAAAAATAAAAATAAAAATAGAAAATGATGTCCTCCTACACAGTGAGTTCTAGTCAAACCCAAACACATTTAACTCTTCACCTAGAGCACAGGAAATAAAACTGGTAGCCCACATGTCAAAAGGTGAATGTTTTTCTAACTCTGGGTCTTTAATCTCCAAAAATATTAAGGTAACAACTCAAGAGAATTTTGGTAAAGAATTTGATAAACATAACATACTGTCTGCATTTTGCTATTAGCCCACCTTTCATAAAATAGATTTATAAAATAAATTGTCCACATTAAGTTTGTTTCTGGGATAAGCAATTGAACATGTGATTGCAAAGACAGAGATGTATTCTGGTCTTCCTGGCTCCTCTGTCTACAGTTCATGAGTCCTGCAATATTTTGTCTCCTACTTTGCCAATGATTTTTTATTGTTCTCATCACTTGCTACATTTGAATATTCTGAATATTCCAGTTACATATTACATACCAGGTGTATTAGTCTGTTCTCATGCTGCTAATAAAGACATACCCAAGACTGGGTACTTTATAAAGAAAAAAAGAGGTTTAATGGACTCATAGTTCCACATGTCTTGGGAGGCCTCACAATCATGGTGGAAGACAAAGGAGGAGCAAGGACATATCTTCCATGGCAGCAGACAAAAAGGCATGTGCAGAGGAACTCCCCTTTATAAAGCCATCAGATCTCATGAGACTTTTTCACTCTCACGAGAACAACATGGGAAAAACCCACCTCTGTGATTCAATTACCTCCCACCAGGTGCCTCCCATGACACCTGGGGATTATTACAATTTAAGGTGAGGTTTTGGTGGGGACACAGAGCCAAACTCTGTCATTCTGCCCCTGGCCTCTCCTAAATCTCATGTGCTCACATTTCAAAACCAATCCTGCCTTCCAACTGTTCCTCAAAGTCTTCACTTATTCCAGCATTAACCCAAAAGTCCAAGTCCAAAGTCTCTTCTAAGACAAGGCAAGTCCCTTCCACCTATGAGCCTGTAAAATCAAAAGCAAGTTAGTTACTTCCTAGATACAATGGGGATACAGGTGTTGAGTAAATACATACATTCCAAATGGGAGAAATTGACCAAAGGAAGGGAATACAGTCCCCATGCAAGTCTAATATCCAGTAGGGCAGCCAAACCTTAAAGCTTCAAAATGATCTTTGACTCCACGTCTTATATCCTGGTCATGCTGAGGCAAGAGTTGGGGTCCCATGGCCTTGAGCAGCTCCACCATTGTGGCTTTGCAGTGTACAGCATCCCTCCTAGCTGCTTTTATGGGCTGGCATTGAGTGCCTGTGACTATTCCAGGTGTATGGCACAAACTGTTGGTGGATCTACCATTTTGGGATCTGGAGAATGGTGGCCCTTTTCTCACAGCTCCACTAGGCAGTGCCCCAGTGAAGACTCTGTGTGGGAGCTCACACCCCACATTTCCCTTCTGTATTGCTCTACTTGAAGTTCTTCATGAGGGTCCCACCCCTGCAGAAAACTTTGGCCTGGACATCCAGGCATTTCCATATATCCTCTGAAATCTAGGCAGAGGTTCCCAAACCTCAATTCTTCACTTCTGTGCCCCCACAGGCTCCACACCTCATGGAAGCTCCAAGGCTTGGGGCTTGCACCCTTTGAAGTCACAGACCAAGCTATTTCTTGACCCCTTTTAGCCATGGCTGCAGTGGCCCAGGAAGAAGAGCACTAAGTCTTTAGGCTGCATACAGCAGAAGGGCCCTGGGCTTGCCCCATGAAAACATTTTTTTCCTCTTAGGTCTCCAGTCCTGTGATAGCACAGGCTGCCTGGAAATTCTCTGACATACTCTGGAGACATGTTCTCCATTGTCTTGGAGATTAATGTCTTGGAGATTAACATTTGGCTCCTCATTACTTCTGCAAATTTCTGCAGCTGGTTTGAATTTCTCCTCGGAAAATGGGTTTTGCTCTCCTATCACATCATCTGGCTGCAAATGTTTCAAACTTTTATGCTTTGCTTCCCTTTTAAATGTAAGTTCCAATTCCAAACCATATCTTTGCAAATACATAAAACTGAATGCTTTTAACAGCACCCAAGTCACTTCTTGAATGCTTTGCTGCTTAGAAACTTGTTCACCAGATGCCTTAAATCATCTCTCTCAAGTTCAAAGTTCCACAGATCTCTAGGGCAGGGGCAAGATGCCACCATCTCTTCACCAAAACACAGCAAGAGTCACTTTTATTCCAGTTCCCAACAAATTTCTATCTTCATCCGAGATGAGCAGCATTTGGTCAGAGCCATTCAACAAGTCTCTAGAAAGTTCCAGACTTTCTTACATTTTCATATCTTTTCTGAGCCCTAAAACTGTTCCAACCTCTGCATTTTACTCAGTTCCAACATTGCTTCCACACTTTTGGAGATCTTTACAGCAGCACTCCATTACTCAGTATAAATTTACTACATTAGTCATTTCTCACACTACTAACAAAGACATATTCAAGGCTGGGTAATTATATAGAACAAAAAAGAGGTTTAATAGACTCACAGTTCCACATGGCTGGGGAGGCCTCAGAATCATGACAAAAGGCAAAAGAGGAGCAAGGACATGTCTTACATGGATGCAGGCAAGAGGGTATAAGCAGGGGAATTCCCTTTTATAAAACCATCAGAACTCATGAGACATTAATTTTCAGGAGAACAGCATGGAAAAAAATAGCACCCATGATTCAATTACATCCCACCAGATACCTCCCATAACACATGAGGGTGATTGCAATTCAAGGTGAGATCTGGGTAGGGAAACAGAGACAAACCATATCACCAGCCTTCATGTTTGTCTTCCCCTCTTGAATGTGAGACCGAAGGGGAAAGGACCATGATCTGTTTTGACTGAACCTCTGGCACCTAGAGCAATGTCATCCATATGTGTTTGCTAAACGAATGACTAGATGCACTGCTTGAGGACTCTAACAAAATGTAAACTTAGCTAGATAATCTGCACATAATCATCCTTGATTATTTTTCTAACCTTAAACATTTGTATTAATTATAGTAATGTCACTCATTATTTGCTTGCCATTTGCCAGGCTATGTTCCATGCATTTTCCACATTTTCTCTCACTTAATGCTCAAAACTGTGTAAGTACATACTATTAGCAAAATTATTTCACAGACAGAGGAACAATTGCATAGGGAAGTTCAATATCTTGCCAAGGAAGGGAAGTTTAAAATGCTAAGTTCAACATTCTGAGTCCACAGCCTATGCCCTGGGCCTCTATGATCCAATTTCCCTCAAAAATAAACCCTCCCGGATGGGTGGATGGCTCATGCCTGTAATCCTAGCTCTTTGGGAGACCAAGGTGGGCACAGTGCTTGAGCCCAGGAGCTGAAGACAAGCTTAGGAAACACAGGGAGACTCTGTCTCTACAAGAGATACAAATATTAGCTGGCCATGGTGGCATGTGCCAGTAATTGCAGCTACTCTGGAGGCTGATTTGGAAGAATCATCTGAGTCTGGGAAGTGGAAGCTGCAGTGAGCCAAGGTTGAGAAACTACATTCTGGCCTGCACGACAGAATGATACCCTGTATCAGAAAAGAAAAGAAAAGAAAAGAAAAGAAGAAAAAGAAAAGAAAAGAAGAAAAGAAAAAGAAAAGAAAAGAAAAGAAAGAAAGAAAGAAAAAAGCAATTGGAAAAGACCTTAAATAAGAAAAGCTTTAATTCCCTGGTGAAAAATGTTTCCATTTCCACTTAAAGCAAAAATGTTTCGCCAAGGGACATAGCAGCGACCCACAACTTTCCCAAGAGCTGGGAGGTGGGGTCAGGGGAACAGGGGTTCACATACTGCCAAAGGTTTGTGTTACTTTAAGCTCTGTCAAGGCTTTCTAAATGATTGAGAAACTCTTCCTTGTGTGAATTTAACTGTACACAATACTTTTTCCCAATAAGCTGTCTATTCTCCCCAAGGCCCCATTCCCCTCCCCTCCCTGATCTACTCCAAGGGCTGGTGAGGAAAATTTCCCATGGATACAGCTACCTATGTAGGGCTACAGTTCTGATTCTTAATGGAAAGAAAAGTAAAGACATGCATATGCCATGTGCAGTGAGTGTTTTCCCATACGTGTATACGGCCCTGCCAAAAAAGGAAGACGAAGCATCACTTTCAGTTTCAAGCCCCACACAATAAGGGAGGAGAGAAAAGCCCATGGCTGGTGAGTCTTTTACTTTTCCCAACACAGGTTTGCTGGGAGAAAAAGAGTTGTGGAAAGAGCTGGTTTTCGGAAACCATAATCGTATCTTGTGGGAAGTTTACTTTGAGCAGAAGTGAGGAAAGGGGAGAGGGAAGGAGAGGGAGGAGAGAAGGAAACTAGAAGATTCTTGCAGCCTTTAGAAAGGAAAGGCCCAAGCCCAGAAGGTACTGAAGGCCCTTTAGGGGCCAGCCTGCTGTCATTTTACAATCTAAATTAAACTTTACTTACGTGTTGAAAGTCATGACAGAGGGTACAGAAAATGGCAACAGGAGGAGTACTACAGCAGTGGTTCTAAATGAATATGGCATTTCTGCTTCATTACTTTATTATCTCAGAGTTAAATAAACCAGGGAAATAAGAGGATGATCTTCACTTTCCAGGGACTAATGTAAATGAATAAACTACAGTCTTCAGGCCACTCCATGCACATGTATGGAGACTACTGAGGGAAACCAAGTAGGACAGCGATACAGTAAGAAGATGGATTACCCAACTGTGAGGAGGGGGACATTTCACTGATGAAATCTAAATGAGGTCACTTTCTGTTGATTACATGAGAGGAATATGAGGCTGTTTTCGTGGAGTGAGAAATCTTTGTGCTCCAAACAGACAAGGTCCTGAAGGAGAAGAGAAAGCTGTTTATCCATTCCACGGGTGAAGGAACAATAAATGGCTTACTGGATGAATTATTACAGACAAGCGTGCTGAACCAGGAAGAGATGGAGAAAGTAAAACGTGAAAATGCTACAGTTATGGATAAGGCCCGAGCTGTGATTGACTCTGTTATTCACAAAGGGGCACAGGCATCCCAAATTTTCATTACATACATTTGTGAAGAAGACAGGTACCTGGCAGGGACACTGGGACTTTCAGCAGGTAAGGGTCAGTGACTCACACTCAAGTTTGCCTAGGGCCTGTCTTCATGCCTAACATTTAATTTCTTTACTAGTCCTGTTAATTTGAAGAAAACTTTCTTATCTCTGGCTTCAGGGCCATATTCCTGTAGCAGGGTCCCTATTGCATATGCTTTGACTCTCCTTTGATTCTTTTCCTTCATCCTCAGTGGCCTTCTTCTGATTAAAGTTCATTTCCTGTTCTGAGTATGTGGTAGCTCCTTTGCTGAAGCTCATGAGAACCATCTGAAAAGCTTCACACTATGTGTTCCAGTGTTCCTGGCAAGGCAAAATATTTACTTGTGGACTTACTTTTATTGAGTGCAAGGGGTCCGTAGGCACCTATGTAGTTGTAAAGCCACATGAAGCTTTAAGGTTTATAATCAAATACTTTTTATAACTTTTCCCTAAAATTTTACCCTCCCAAAAGAAAAAAAAATATATTTCAGTGATGGTGATACACAAGGAGAACACATTGGACGTATAGAAAAGTAAAGATTTCTAGTGGCCTCATTCCTCCAGTTGCCTGCTTGTATTTTCTTTGAGTAAGATCACCTGGTTGCCTGGTACCAGGGGGTGAATCATGCTGTGAGGCCTGGAAATCCGCCACTTGCAACCCTCCTCAAGCCCAGTACAGGGCTCGGGAACTGATCTGGCCAAATCTCATGACCATTTGGACCTACCTCGTGGTGAGGATGAGTTCTGGTGAATTCCCAGTCACTCATCTCTGTGGCACTTCCTAAAGCCACTTCAGAGGGAGATGTTCTTCGAAAGCAAAAGCCTTTTGTTCTAAGGGTTAGGGAAAGGTTATGCCTGTCTAAGTAGACATTGCAGATGTTTCTGTTTTCATCTATATGTAATAAACACGTATTTTTCTATCAATGCCTCTTTCATTTTCTACCTCCCACCACTCTCTAAATTAAAGAACATCTTAAACACTATTTAATGTCAGTCAGTCAGTGTTATGGGAGAAATTTTTAGTGGGGAGTGTTTTACAGATTGGGGTATAGTTTTCCAGAGACGATAAGTGACTAATTCAATATCCTTTATCTTTTCATAGATCAAACATCTGGAAATTCCCTTAATATGCAAGACTATCAAGGAGTACTTTCTTCCTTTCCAGGTAATGCTGTTTTTAAAGGAAGAGCATTCTTTGACCCCCATCTTCCTTGACATTAATTTTGTAGGATGAACCATGGGTAAATGGGATATTGGGAATTCTCATAGATAGGTCATATCATTTTCTTTTTGTAATCTTCTCTGCTTTTGTAGAAACTGTTCCCAATGCTTCACTATCCTTGTTTATATTAAAAATTCTGAATCTGTGTCTCAAAACCTGATTACCCAAATAAGTACCAAACTTCATTATTTAAGCCTACTGAAATATTCACTCCCATCTCCCAGAGACACCTTATTCTAAACTTTCCCAGAGCTAAACATGCCGTACTTCCACACCCTGCTTCTCTTCCGGTTTTGCGTAACTTGGTTATCGGTGCCACCATCACCAGTTGTTCAAAGCAGGAACTTGAAACTCATATGGGACCCTTTCTTCTCATGCAACTCTAATATTCAACCCATGGCCAAGTTTTATGCAGGCTTTTCTCAAATTTGGAACTGTCTCTCTATTTCTACTTCTGTTATTTTGTTAAAGAACTGCTATTCCCATAGTGCACTCTTAAAATAAAAGGAACTTACATTTGAAAGCAATTTAGAGGCTAGGAATGCAAATTATTTATCAAGTTCAGATATTACTCTACTGAATTTATTAAGGTAGGATATCATGAATATTTTCTTAAACGTTTCACAGCATGGGATATTCAATGTATAAATAAATACTGTATTCTTGACTATGAAAAAATAGCTCAAATAACCTAACTACTTACATTTAGTTTTTTCTATTATTTTCACACTTCTTTATGAAGGAACCCAACATTTTATCCAACAAAGATTATTCTATAATTTTCTCCAGTATATCTATTCTAATTAGTTCTTTTCCACATCAACACATTTCATGCTGCCTTTGTTTATCTAACTGATTGTATAATCGTTTTTCAAATTTGTTTTTAGAATTAAATATTATTTTTTGCCTTAATAGTTTCTAAAAGATCCTCCACATATCTAGAAAACTTGTTTCTATTTTAAAACAAAGGTTACATTAATTTCTTTAACAAGGACATCACATTGTTAAAGGGTTGTGTTGGGTTGTGTGGAACCTGTGATGAAATAAAAGCCTCAAGGATTTTCTCACATAAACTCTGTGAAAACATTTCCTCATGTGTCTGTGCAACGAATGTTTAGTGCTATGAATCCATCTAATGTGTACCTTGATTTTAACATTTATCATTGTATCTTCATTCTAGTTCATATATTCAATATTAATGTCATTTCATATGTATACATAGAAGGAAGAGATCCTGAAGGACAGAATAAAGATTCATTAAAAAATATTCCTTGTGCTTACTACCATGTATATTAAGTAATAAATAAAATATAAACATATTTTAAAAAATATTTTAGTAGATTTAATTAAGACCTGCTCCCACTAAATTTTATCTTAGGGTTTGAATATTTTGAAAGAAGTTTATATTCTAACTATTTTATCTCACACATTGTTTTCTGAGTGTTTTATCAGGCACAGACTTGAAATTTTCCCTTTCTATGTTAGTATCTAAAATGTTTGTAGAAAGGCTGATCCTGAAATATGAAAGAAGATACTTGTAATGCATACCCGGAAATCTCTGGCTTGAAATGTGCTCCATTAGGAGCAAACTCACTCAGCTGTGTTAATGATGTAGCTCAGGATTGTCCTCCTCAGAGTGCATTTCCTCTTCTGTTGATTTCATCCGTAGGTGAGGCTGTAAGAAACACAAAGCAGAACAAACAGGGATGCCACTGTTCATGATGTTCTTTGTCTCTTGCAGCTTCTCAGGCAATGCAGGACAACCCAGCTATGCCCACATCCTCAGGCTCAAAAGGGAATGTCAAGCTTTGCTCCCAAGAAGAAGCTCAAAGGATATGGAAAGAAAAGCCGGCAGAGGTGCCATGCTCAGAACACAAGGATAGAGTGGGGTGACAGATACACTTGAGGCAGTTCTGAAATGCAGTGGCTTATTCTTAGAGACAACTTCATTGAGCAGTTCTGGCAGTTCTGCCATCAGCGATGGTAGCTATTGAATGCTTTTTATGAGTGGGCATTATTCTAAGCATTTTGCACATGATAATACATAATCTTTTACCTTAAACATAACCCATTTTAGAGATCAAGAAGCTAAGACATGGTATTGTTAAATATTTTCTCAAAGAAAACAATCAGAAATTGGAACAATCAGCTTTAGAATTCAGTATTTTTGCTTCAAAGCTCGTGCATCTTTCAAAATCCTACCTATCAAGAACAATGAAGTCAGCAGCTCAGCTGCCATGCGGGCATTTGCAATGTTCATGCATACTCCTGAAGCGGTATTCAATTCTGTTCCCCCTTTTCAATGTATGGTTCGTGGGGTTTGGTATTTTGATAGGACTAAGGAAAGGGAAGCTGTCATAAACCAACAATGGAAATATTTAATTGGAGAGAACAAGGCTGTTCATTCAAATTACATTTCCTACAGATTTATCCAATAATGGTCAAGTCAGGCCGCACACGTCTTGCTCTCATTATCTGCAATGAAGAATTTGACACTCTTTCTAGAAGAACTGGAGCTGAGGTTGACATCACAGGCATGACAATGCTGCTACAAAATCTGGGGTACAGCGTAGATGTGAAAAAAAATCTCACAGCTTCGGTAAGTTCTATTATACAACAGAAACAATGGTCATGCCCTTCATATAATGAAATAATATTAGAAAGCTTGGATATAAGACCAAGAAATGTAATCTCTTGATAATCTAAAATACAAACTTGCCTTGAGAGAGTGCTGGATACTACATGGTCCCTTGTAACATAAAAGTCATTCAGCACAAGCCTGGTATAACTGAATTGGGAAATGTTTTATTGACTCAGTAATGCTACTGTCTCTCTACAAGATAACTCCTTGGATGACTTCCTATAACACTTTCCTTCACCTTTCTTGAAATTAAGACTATTTTTTTTGGCACCCCATTGTTTGTCATGGAATCCCTTAAGAAACTTCTTAAGTATTTATTTATTGACTTTCCAAGGTACCATGATAGTTAATTACAGAGTTGAAAATCAGTAATATGGTCTCTTTCAGGAAATGACTATGGAGCTGGTGGCATTTGCACACCGCCCAGAGCACAAGACCTCTGACAGCACGTTCCTGGTGTTCATGTCTCATGGTATTCAGGAAGGCATATGTGGGAAGAAATACTCTGAGCAAGTCCCAGATGTATTACAACTCAATGCAATCTTTACAACGTTGAATACCAGGAACTGCCCAAGTTTGAAGGACAAACCGAAGGTGATCATCATCCAGGCCTGCCGTGGTGGTGAGTGCGGATGCCTTTGAGAACACCAGACATTTCGAATACTATGTTACTCCGTATGCATCCAGGAATTTTTGGTTTCTTTTTGTTTGTCTTTTAATGTCAAATAACACGTACTGTCAGTATTCCAGATTGCAGCTTCTGTGAATTGGATGGCTGGTCGGTAGATATTTGTTCTATATTCAAGCTTGAGACTTTGATGTTTGGAAATTTTTACACTTTGTTCGATGGTTAGAAAAGATAAATATTGTTGAAAAGATTGTAACTGAAATGTATGTGTGTATTTGCATGTGAATTAATGATGGAGCGAACACATTAATAAATATCATTGAACAGAGGCTAGGAGGAAATCAGCCATTGATAGGTAGTAACAAATCAAATTGTGTCTTTCCAGAGAACCATGGTGTGGTGTGGTTAAAAGATTCAGCAGGAGTTTCTGGAAACATATCTTTACCAACTACAGAAGAGTTTGAGGATGATGCTATTAAGAAAGCCCACATAGAGAAGGATTTTATTGCTTTCTGCTCTTCCACACCAGGTACAGGTTTCTACACAGGACATCTTTGTTGGGGCTATCAATACAAAAAGTGACAGTCACCCACTAGAGGTGATGATTAGCAACTCAAGACCAACTCAAGCTTTGTTCCACGTTATACACACAATTCCCTTTATCCAAGAGATCAATTTTACATGTCTATTTAATGCATTACTAATTAGAGAATTCATCTATGTTTCAAAATATTTTTGGCAATTTGAGCGATAACAGAGAATTAAATGGAAGACAGTATGTGCTGTAGTACATTAGAATCTGCCTCTGCATAGAAAATTCCACCATGTTGAGGTCATTCATTCATCCAATTTGCCCAGACATCAAATACTTATAGGAGAAGAGTAGTAGCAAGGTTCTGAAAAGTAGAAGAACAAGCAAGGCACTTTAGGACTCTAAATTTAAGTGGGTTTTACCTGGAAGCATGAAGCATATAAGACAGAATATATTTGAATGTTTCTAAATGTATGCTTTGGAGTAAGAATCTTGCTATTATTGACTGACCCAGACATTTAGTACTTTGTAAAACAACTCCAGTAGTTCCTCCTTGGGCTTTCCTTGAATTGCTCACTAATATGTGAATATAAATATTATTTTTCTAAGGATTTAATAAATTAATATGTTTGGAATATTGGGAATGACATAAAATAAAGCACACATTAAAGAACTGCTATTATTTAAAATGTATTTATTTGATAACTTAATTCAGTTACTTTTCTAAGTGAGGTTTAGATAAAAATTATTTAAATCCTTTCATTCACCATGTTTGACAGTTTCCTGAGAGGACTCGCATTCACTTGGTCACCTCTGGCCCAAAGGCCCTGCCTCTGCTCAAATAGTTAAGTTTTCTAAAATATTTTCTAAAATGAGATATCTTCTTTCAGAAGAAGCTTGGTTCTATATTGTGCTGAACATGCCCTGATGTAGAACTCAATAATTTTTTCCCAATGATCAGAAGCAATGACAGCACCTAAAAGCACCATACATTTTCAGCCTGAGTACATATAGTAGAGTTTAACATTAGACAGAACTGTTACTTAGTATCTTTTGATCCCAGCCTTCCACATGACATTCACCGCTCTCTAAGTAGCTCTTTGTAGGCCCCCGGTTTCTCATCATCAATCTGGCTGATTTATGTGTCTTTCTTTTCTTTCACTTTCCTTACTCCTCCCTTCCAGATGACTATCAGAAACTCCAATTTAGTTATCTGTAACTTCCATGTTAAACCTATCTCCACATTCTGCTGTGCCAATCCCAACCACATCATAGTGATCTCCTGAAGAAAAATAATTATCTACTTCCTTAATTTCACAAAACATTTGCAGAGACATCTGTCTCCACCATATCTTTCACTTACTTCCTTTTACTAGAACAAGTCTCAGTTAAAGCCTTCATTTAGCTGAGATAGCTGTGTTTCTAAATAGAATTTTATTATCAATATATACTTTATGACCATTATAACTGGCTAAAATGTGTCATTAAAGAATGTGTCTGGGCCGGGCGCGGTGGCTCAAGCCTGTAATCCCAGCACTTTGGGAGGCCGAGACGGGCGGATCACGAAGTCAGGAGTTCGAGACCATCCTGGCTAACACGGTGAAACCCTGTCTCTACTAAAAAAAAATACAAAAAAAGCTAGCCGGGCGAGGTGGCTGGCGCCTGTAGTCCCAGCTACTTGGGAGGCTGAGGCAGGAGAATGGCGTAAACCCGGGAGGCGGAGCTTGCAGTGAGCTGAGATCCGGCCACTGCACTCCAGCCCGGGCGACAGAGCGAGACTCCGTCTCAAAAAAAAAAAAAAAAATGTGTCTGTCATTATATACAGAGTTATTGCTGCTGCTTTTCTCTTATGCCTTCCTTTGTATAATTTTATGCCTTCATTACTTCTGTGTCTACTATGTAGTAAATTAATATTGCTTTTCTTTAATATTTCTCTTCTTCATAAGAACTTTTCCCCCCAAAATAATACACTAATTTCCTTATCTACTCCTTCCAGATTTCTACTTTTGTTCTGTTTTATGATTTTTATAGTTAACTTTTTGTGTGTAAATATCTTACTGTCAATGTTATTTAATTTTGATTAATTTTTTATGAAGTATATAAATTGAGAATTTGTTAATATTATTACCTGTAGACTGAGTATTGCATATCCTGGGTTATCTCAAACACTTGTGTGACCTCAGATACCACTTGTGTATGGAATTATTACCATCCCCTGTACAGCTGAGTCTATTAAATATCAGAATGCATAATTAACTTAAATCACAGTCAGTAATACCACTTTGGAAATGTACATTTAGATATTTTGTTTCCAAATCCCAATCACTTCCCTCTATTTTTCCCATTCTGCCTTTTCCTTATTTGCTACTAAATTTATGATTTCAAACATCACTCAGCTGGAGTAGAAATATTAGGGTTTCTTCTCTTTCTTCAGGCAAGAGCTAGTCTTGAGATTTGAAATGTGCTTTATCAACAGATAATGTTTCTTGGAGACATCCCACAAAGGGCTCTGTTTTTATTATAAGACTCATTGAACATATACAAGAATATGCTTGTTCCTGTGATGTGGAGGAAATTTTCCGCAAGGTAGGACTCTAGAGGATGCTATTTTCACTCTACTTCCCTGAATGCTTGACTATTGCAATTGGAAGCATAGAAAGCAGATCCAGACATGTTTATCTTCCAATAATACCCTTTTTTTCCAAAAGAGTTTTGGAGTTCTTTGGAGAGTGGACAAACCTGGGAGCCAGATCCAACCTGTAATGACCCACGGCCTTGAGAAAACAATCATTTAGTTTCACCCTCTCCTGCGCTTCAGAGACAAATGAATGGACTCTAATTACCTGTGTCTCTCATGGCTATTAGATCCAGCAGCAGATTTAAAATGCCCTGAGGAGGGTCCTTCAATGCTTACATACATATATGGCTATACTTGTTGCAGATGGAAGTACTTTTTGTTTTTGTCACTTATTTTGCTATATTTGTTGTAGTTCTTTGGCACAACTCAAGAAGCTCTTGAAAAAAAGAAACTCAGCAAACAAACAAACAAACAAACAAAAACGTGCTACAGACTTTTCTTACTCTTTTAGGTTCGACTTTCATTTGAGCAGCCAGGTGGTAGAGTGCAGATGCCCACCACTGAAAGAGTGACTTTGACAAGATGTTTCTACCTCTTCCCAGGACATTAAAATAAGGAAACTGTATGAATGTCTGTGGGCAGGTACATGTGTATGGTCGGGAGTGTGGGAAGGCTGAGGAAAGGGTACTGACAGTCCATTTTAGTCAAGAACTCTAGGTCTACAGGCTCAGAATCCTTAATCCAAAAATTTGAATTTTGAAATGCTCTAAAATCCAACACTGTGTGAGCGCCTGCATGATATTCAAAGGAAATGTTTACTGAAACATTTCAAATTATAGGTTTTTGGATTAGGGATGCTAAACCAGTAAGTATACTGCTGAATTCCAATATACAAAAATATCTGAAATTTGAAATACTTCTGGTAGCATGCATTTCGGATAAGGGATAATCAAACCATAATATGATATATAGAAAATACTGAAGTAATGCCTTTCTTCTGGTCAGTGCAGAGCACGTTCCTCTTCTCCCAAAGTTTTTCATTTAGACCCCTTCTGAGATTCAGCTGACTTTGGTCCACAAGTGGCTGTAAGACTATGAACCCTCACTTTTAGATGTTTCTCTCCTTCACCTCAGCAGGGTATATTTAAGCATAGCATGTGGTCTTTCCTTTTAAAATTGTGTATGTTCCCATTGGTGGTATAACTTTATAACTTGCATGTCTTTAACAGAATGCTTTCCTATGTTTATTTATTTATTTATTTTTTGTTTCTTTTTCTCATAGGAAGTGAAGAGATCCTTCTGTAAAGGTTTTTGGAATTATGTCTGCTGAATAATAAACTTTTTTTGAGCTAATAAATCTGTTAGAAAAATGAAAACTTGTCCTCAGTTTTCTCCCACACTGAAGAAACAGGGATTGGAACTTAGAGCGACTAAGGAATTTGGAGTGTTCGACTTAATCTGTCAGACCCGAACTGGCTATTGGCACCTTTCTTTCCCAGAACTTGAAGTAAAATAAAATATAAAAATTTAAAAAAAGGAAAATCAGACTTACAAACATAGCAATGTTATTAATTACTTTCTTGAACAAAATTTATTTTGTGCCATTTTAAAATAGTAAAATAATTTGCTGGGCTTTCTGCCTTGGGGATGCAATGTAAGTTACAGCAGGTGTCTGACTTCAAATAATTTAGAGTTCAGCAGGAGAGATGGGGGAAAACAGCTAGTTTTGACAGTGACAGTGTAGTGTGATAAGAAACTTTTCCCAAATCCCACAGTTTACTACTGACCAATCCATGAACAGAACTTGCATGTTTCTACCCTTTGCAAAAGTATTTAAGACAAAGAAATCAACACTAGACCCTCAGTAGTTCACAGACTCCTTGAAAAGGTAGGACAGCCATCCAAAATGAAGCACTTGGCAAATGGCTCATGACACCCTGAAGAAAATCTGTAGGATGCATGGTGTGCACAATGAAGTCCTGGTATGGTGCAGAGAAAATGAGTTTGGGGTGAAATCATTCACTCAGTGATGTTAAGATTTAGGGATGATTTGAAGAACTACCCCTCTACTCACAAATATGAATTTTTTCTAGTGTTAAACATATTAAATGAGAGTTAATTTCTGACTTTTTAAAAACCTTCATAGTTGAACACGTTACAGTCTCTCTCTCTCTCTCTCTCTCTCTCTTCTTTTTTGCCTTTTATTAACTGTTTTTCTGGGCATATTTCTTCTGTACTATCATGCATATTCTACTACAACCTGTGACTACACTGTGATCTGTCTTTGCTCAGAGAATATCAAAAAGCAGAAGTGAATTGTCACCCTCAGTAAAAATTAACCATTAAAGCAGTTTTAGTCAGTTGAAGAACAGCATTCCAGGAACTAGTTAAGAGGATTCCTTCAGAACTATCTCTAATCAAAGGGTAAGATGACAGGGAGATGGGGAGGAGAAGACTCCATCATGATTCCTCAGCACAGTTTAAGCAAGAAATACATGTATTGAGTAAACAATCCTTTCCTTATTTCTTTTTGTTGTTGTTGTTGATTTTGTTGAGTATCAGTTGGTTGTAGGTATGTGGCTTTATTTTGGGGTTCTCTATTGTGTTCCCTCGAGCTATGTGTCTGTATTTTGTACCAGTACCTTCCTGTTGTGGTTACTGCAGACTTCTAGCATAACTTGAAGTCCAGTAATGTGATACATCCATCTTTGTGAAAAGCAGTTTGGAGATTTACCAAAGAAGGAATAAAAGAACTATCATTTGTCCAAGCATCCCATTACTGACTGAATCCTCAAGGGAAAATATACTGTTCTATCACAAAGACATGCGCTTTCATGTTTGCCACAGCACTATTCACCATAGCCAAAATCATGGAATCAACCCAGGTGCCCATCAATGGTGAACTGGATTTAAAAAATGTGGTACACACTTACTATGGAATATTACACAGCCATAAAAATTAAATCCTGCCCTTTGCAGCAACATGGATGCAACTGGAGGCCATTATTCTAAGCAAATTAATGCAGAAACAGGAAATCAAATATCATATAATCTCACTTGTAAGTTCTAGCTAAATACTGTGTACACATGGACATAAAGATGGGAATAACAGGCACGGGGAGCTACTAGAGGGAGGAGTAAAGGAAGAGGGCAAGAACTGAAAAACTATGTACTGAGTGCTATTCTCACTACCTAGGTGATAGGTTAAATTGTACCACAAACCTCTGCATCACATAATATACTCTTGTAACAAGCTTGCATATGTACCCCTGAAACGCAAATAAAAATTGAAATGAAAAATAAAGAAACCCAAGCCATACAAAATATTTGGTTAATTCTTATGGGAAGATGCAAGGAAACTAGTTAGATTTTGCTCATTCAGGACATGTGTTTTAGATGAGTAGAGGTAGAAAACTGACAGATCAGAAGAGAAGGATGAATAGAAGAAGATGTGGGGCTATGGAGAGAGAAAAGGAAAAAGAAAACCAGGCTGAAGTTTCAACCCACAGAACAATATTTTGTTATTTGTACTTTTTTCCCCAGGGGAGAATCTAGAGTTCAAGACTGGAAAGCCAATTTGCTGACTACAGGGCACTTTCCAGTAATGAAACTGGAAGTTCCCAGAAGCAACTTTGTAATCTGTGATCATATGTTCCCACTCCCTGCAATAAGGAAATACCTGGTGTCTTTTAATTCTGAGTCCGAGTCACTTTCCAGTGCTCTACGAAGAGACAGAGGCTGTTAGCTATGGCTGGTGAGTCTGGGGTCCTTTTCTGACTAGCAGCTGGGGACTCAGGTCTTAGAAAAACCTTGATTTATTGCTGTGTGACAGGCAGAAATACCAAAAGGAAAATCAACAATAGTGTGCATACTGAATCTTTCTCTTATTGGTGGTATGTAGTTTGAATCATGAGACCCTGTGTTAGAGACACTGAAGAAGAGTATATGTTCTCTAGATGTTTTCAAGCCAGAAAAAAACTAATTCCTTTCCTCCAGCTTCTGTTAATCAAAGAGAGGGTAAGGGAAGACAGAGTAAGTTATTTGTGTGAGAAAACTCCAGAAATTTCTAAATGTGCTCTGAAATCTTCTCTGCTTCCTTTTGATTCCAAATTAATCCTCCAGACTAGGAACCTTCTCCCCATAATCAGATCTGAGAGCCTCTGTGTTCTTAACGTGTTGTCATCTCTTATCTTGAATTACGTTATTGGTCTGTTTAATGTGATTACATTTTCTCCATGTGTCTGTGTAGTTATGGTACTAACTATTATAATGTAATATTTCTTAGGTTGCTATCATAGACTTTTAACTGGCTTCCCACTCCCAAAAACTTAACCCTTCAGTCCATACTGTACACTAATTTCAGGCCAATTGGCTTACACACAGAAGCTGAAAAAGCCTATGAGTTGGAGTCTTGGGCTACTTAAGCAGATACTATTCCAGCAGTTCATGTTGCTTCTTTGGCTTCATTCTCCTCATTGGAAAAAGGAAGAAACTGGAATAGATCGGTGTTTTCTAAACCTTATAACATATATGAATAATCTGTAGTCACATTTAAAAATCAGATTACCACCGCCTTCCCAACCCTGAATAGCTCAATCTTTACAGTCTAGAGACATTTATTAACCTTTAAAGATCTGCCGACAATTCTTATGAAGCTAGCCTGGCATAGGTTCTTCTGCAGGTTAGCATTATTAGCACAGCTGGTGTCAGTTAAATCTCACCTCTCATATGCTAGGGATCTATTAATGTAATTTTCTTACTCAGCAGCATACATTGACTCCCTATTGCCTTTTTAAAAATATCTAAACTTTCAGATAGGTGTTTCTGTCTTTCAAAATATACTTATTCATTTTCCAGTAATCACTCTGAGGCACGATTTTAAGTTCATAAGAAAAAAAAAAGCAAATATTGACTGTATTTTACTTCACTTGTACTTCCTTGTTGTTGAGTTTCTTTCTTCCTTTGATTCTCCCGTAGCTTAATTATCTCCAAGGTTTACGTCTCACCTCACAACATTTAACTGAAACTCCTAAAATGCAGGAATTGCTCGCTTTTAAAATTTTTTTTGTGTATTTGATGATATTAAAAAGCAGTTGGCCAGGGAGGAGTAAGTCAAATTCATAGCCATGGCTACCTCTTGGACCGGGCAGGCTGACTTTACTGGTCATAGCCTGGAGTCAGGAGAATCATTAAATAATAGATAGGAGAAATTGAAGGGTGCTAATCAAAAACAAGCTAAGTGGGTCAATAATTATAAATAACCATATGTAGTTGGTCTTTGTTAACTAAAACTAGTGAAAAACAGTACCCTATGTAAAATGTGTAAGAACATCACATCACTTTGCCCAGGACCAAAACTGCTCTCGATGAATTTGGCCTCTAAATTATTCCATTTGTTTTTATTATCACTGCAACTTCAATTCAGTGCTTATTAAAATAACAAAAAATAATCAATAAAAACTGTTTTTTAAAAAATCCTGTGTGATAGGTATCTCATGCACTTTCTCTGACTGAATGTTTAAAAAAGTCAGTTAAGTCTGTGCTATTATTGCCATTTTATAGTTGAGGAAGATGTCTAGAAAAGGACTATGAAATTTTCTTTTGGTCTAATGTCTCTTGAGAAGAGTGACTCTAGGCTGGCCTGACTCTTAAACTCGACACTCTAACGTTCTGTCAATTTTCTGCAAACAAACATCTTCAGATGGGGGCCGTATCTCTGATCATGCCCACTTCAGTCCTGACTGCATACTTCAATACTTTCTAAAGCCCAGCTCTCCCAGCTTCCTGATTACTTTAGACACCCTAAAATATTTGTGTTTCTTCCCACACTGCTCTCTGTTAGGAGACCAGCCCTCACTTGTCCAAGGGGCAAATTCCTCCTAGTCTTTCAGGTCTCTGTGCCAAGCCCTCCCTTCTCTGGACAGCTATCTTCTACCTGAGACACAATGTGCTCATGCTTTTTTTTGAGCATCTGCTCATTATTTAAACTCTTATAATATTTTTCATTTTACTTATTTGCATATCTATCTTTCCACTTGACTGTAAGCTTGAACGTGTAAGAATATTTCCTCAAAATGGTACCCTCACCACTAGCAGAATATTTTTAACAAACTTTTGCTCACTAAATTTTCCAGAATGAATATGCGTTTCTTCTGCTTGAAACTTCCAGTGTGTGCTTATTGTCTATTAAATAAAATCAAACTTACTTACTTTTTATTAAATATTCTTCAAGAGTTGGGCCATACCTAAAATTTATTCATTTGTTTCTACGTTCACTCAACTAGTGATTCATTCGATAATTATTAGACTTCCCTTGAATGCCAGAAGTAGTGCAGGCCTAGCTTATGGTCACCTGCCCTCACAGAGCATAAAATCTAATGGTGGATGCTGAGAATTAGGCTGGAAATCACAATTAAAGGTAGAAAAGTATGCTACCCTAAAGAGAAACAAGGTGCCCTAGGGACATGTACCTCTGACATTGTCTCCCCTCAGAGAATCAGAGGATTGCCTGAAAAAAAAAAAAAGTCATTTGGTCTTAGACTTGGAGAATAAACAGAAAGCATAGGAGAATAGGAAGCAAGGAGAAGGTAGGAGACTGGACCAGACATTAAAAGAGGGGCAGAATATTTTAATTGTAATGAGCAAGGTGGGGACAGTATCAGAAGATGAGGCTGAAGGAGAAGGCCGAGGTTAGAATAAGCTGAGAGGTTTCATGGCCTAATCTAGATATTGGAACACTCTTCATTGCGAATAATAGAATAGAAGGGACAAAAAGAAGCTTTAGAAGGTTCTTGGTGTGATTAAGAAAGAAAGGGTGTTGGCCTGAATAGAAGTAATGAACAATTAGAATTAAGAGTAGTGGTCAGATTCTGAAAATGTTTAGTAAATAAAATCAGTGCAGTGTGAACTGAGTTGGGGAATAAGACATAAAGAAGGCAGAAGAAGTTTAATATCATAACGTTTTGCTGCCTTCCTGCACTTGGAAGTTAGGTATTATTTTGTACTATATGGAGGAGAAAATGAAGGATGGAAATAGAAGAAAATTAGCAGTTCAATTTTAAAAGTTCAATTGAATGAGGTTGTGGGATAATTTTAAGTGATGTCTCATTGTTGGACATATGGGTTTCCATATGGGATCCACATCTGGGCTGATGAATAAATTTGAGTAATTTATTTATTATTTTAAACTTATAATTGATGCTATGAGAATTTATAGATTATGAAAAGAGGATCTCAAGTCAAACGTCTTGAATTGTTTTTTATGAAAATTATTTTATTTATTTAATTGGAAAATAAATATTTTATATACTTATGTACAAATGATGTTTGAAATATATATTGTAGAATCCCTAAAGAGCTAAATAACATATGCATTACCTCATATGCTTATCTTTTTTTGTGATCACAGCACTTAAAATTTACACTGTCAAACAATTTTCAAGAATACATCACTAACTATAGTCACTATGCAGTGCAATAGATTTCTTAAACTTATTTCTCCTATCTAATTGAAATGTTGTTTCCTTTGATCAACATCTCCCCAAACTTCCTGTCTTCTCCTAATCACCAGCATTCTACCTTCTGCTTTTATGAGTTTAACTTTTTTAGAGTCTACACATCAGTGAGATCATATAGTATTTGTTTTTTGGTGTCCATCTTGGCTTATTTTATTTAATATAATAATATCCATGTTCATCAATGTTGTCACAAATGACAGGATTTCTTTCGTTTCTCTAAAGCTGAATACGGTTGCATTACGATATTTTCTCCATCCATTCATCCATCTACAGATACTTAGGTTGATTTTATATTTTGCCTATTGTGAATAACGCTGCAATTACAATGGAAGTGTATATGTCTTTTCAACATACTTACTTAATGTTTAAAATACATACTAAATATTTGGATTGCTACATCATTTTTAACATTTTTAATTCATTTTAATTTTAACTTTTGAGGAGCTTCCTATTGTTTTCATTATGACTGTACTAATTTATATTTTCACCAACAGTGTACTAGAGTTCCTTTTTCTCTACGTCATTTCCAACACTTGTTATCTTTTTTATATATATATAATATCGATTGTAATCATTCTAGCAGGTGTGAGGCAATATCTCATTGTGGCATTAATCTCCCTGATGATCAGAGATGTTGAGCATTTTGTATATACCTGCTGTCCATTTATGTATCTTCATTTGAAAAATGTCTATTTTGGTCCTTGGCTCATTTTGTAATATTTATTTTCTTCCTATTGAATTGTGTTTCTTATATATTTTGAATATTAATATCTTATCGGGTATATGGATTCAAATATTTACTCCTATTCTGTTGGTTGTCTCTTCACACTGTTGTTTCCTTGGCTTTGCAAAAGCTTTTTAGTGTGATGTAATCTCATATCTTAATTTTGCTTTCTTTTCCCATGTTTTTGGTGTTATATCCAAAAATCATTGTCTATACCAATGTCATTAAGCTTTCCCATGTTTTTGTGTAGTAATTTCATAGTTTCAATTATTAGGCTTATGTTTCTAATTCATTTTGAGTTGATTTTTGTCTATGATGACAGATAAGGGCCCAATTTCACTCTTCCGCTCTTGGATATTTAATTTTCCCAACATCATTTATTGAAGAAAATGTCCTTAGCCTATTGTGTGTTCTTGAAACTTTGTCAAAAATAAATTTACTGTAAATAACTGGGTTTATTTCTGGCTTTTTTGTTCTATTCCATTACTCTCTGTGTTTGTTTATATGCCAGTACTATGTTTGATTATTATAGCTTTGCACTGTGTTTTAAAGTCAGGTTGTGTGCTGCCTCCAGTTTTGTTCTTTACTCAAGAATGCTTTAGCTATTTGAATTTTTTCATAATTCCATATAAATTTTAAGGATGATTTTTCTATTTCTGTAAAAAATGCCATTGGAGGTTTAATAGGAATTGTATTGAATTCATAGATTTCTTGGGTAGTATAGACATAATAATATTTTCCAATTCATGAACACAGGGTATTTTTCCATTTTTGTGAATCTCATTCAGTTTCTTCTGGCAATGTTTTATAGTTATGAGTATATACGTCTTTAACTTTTTGGTTATATTTATTCCTTATTATTTCATGAAATTTTTTTATAGCCATTATAAATAAGGTTTTATTATCCAATTTTTTAGTTTGTTGTTATTATAAAATGATACTAATTTTGCATGTTGTTTTGTATCCTTCAAACTTACTGCATTTGTGTATTAGTTCTAACAGATTTTTGGTGGAGCATTTAGGGTTTTCTTAATATATGTAAGATCATGTCATTCATAAACAGGACACATTAACTTCTTCCTCTCCTATTTTGATGTCTTTAAATTCTTTCTGTTGTTTAATTCTTCTGGTTAGGATTTCTAGAATAGAAGTGGTGAAAATATGTACATTTGTCCTCTTTCTAATCTGTGAAGAAAAGTTTTTATCTTTTCACCACTGAGTATGATGCTAGCTGTGTGTTTGTCATATGTGGCATTTATTGTGTTGTAAACCTCTTTAGGTTAATTGCTTATCATATTTCTCTACATATTCATTCAGTCAATACTATATTAGTTTACTAAGCATGCCAATAAGTTAAACAGAACTTCAGAACTCAAACAGAGTAGACATTCCATAAACTAACCTGCATACTCTTTGCAAATCTTCACATTCTCTGTTCCGACACCTACCTAGCATTTAAAACCAACGTTTTTGTCTTGTCTTCTAAGAAGCCTCTGTAAACTCTCCTCCTGGAATTTTCTCATCTTTTCTGAATTCCTTAAGCATCTTATCTGTGTTCTCTTAAGAAGCTCTTCATCAACTGTCATGTAATGTAGTTTGATGACTTAAGAGTTGGGGCTCTGGATTCTGAAAACTTGTACTTCTGTTCCTACTCCGGAGTTACTATATACTTTGTTTTCTTTCCACAAGATTACACTCAATTTCTTAAGTAACTTATCTATATATGTTTCCTTTTCCATATAAAAGAGCTTAATATACATTTTGCTTGGGGTTTTTGTGAAATTTCAGTAAAGCACTTGACCTCATGGGAGTTCAACATATATTAACTATTATTACTGAAAGCCTGTCATGGTTAACTCTATGGAATGTGGTGTAAAAGTAGGATTTGAACCCTAATTCATGTGATTTAGGGCAACCTATTATTTAAATGATTTATAAAATTGATAAAATAATACATATTCTACTGGTTTATTGTGAGAGTCCAGTATACTACTATTTGTAAGGTACTTAGAAGAGAGATTTAGAAATAACAATGATAATTACTGATGTGATATAATAATAATAATGATAATTACTGATTTATTGTTTCAGTATAATAATGATAATTACTGATTTATTATGAGTCTAATAATAATGATAATTACTGATTTATGAAATCATTTTAATAATGATAATTACTGATACTATTAATAATCGTGATAATTACTCATATAATATAATGATAATGATGATTGTCATTGCTTTATATGAATTCATTTTCAATCACAAAAAATACATAGGAGATGTTACATTTATTATATGCTATTAGGTAACTTTTTCTCTTGTTTTGTAACTTCCGTATGTCTTTCTAATAATGGTTGGTTCATTATTGACATATGAACTCAAGATAACCTGGAAAATGAGTCTGGTGTTTCTGGGCCAAAATTTTGTTCAACGTCCTGACATGTTTTCTTTAGAAAATGTATTTTGTGTGAAAGCTATCCTTATATCTAGATGAACTAGATAACAATCTTCATAGAGTTAACTGAGAAGAGAGGAGATATCTGGCTTTTCCACATACAATCTGCTTAAATCATATCTCTTGTATTGAAATAAATGATTTATTACTTTGATATATATACGTATATATCATACATATATAAGTGTGTGTGTGTGTGTGTGTGTGTGTGTGTGTGTGTGTGTGTGTGTATATATATATATATATTTCCTGGTAAAAATTTGAATTATGCCAAGGAGTAATACACTAACTCAGTGTCATATTAATCTGCCATAATATTTGTTAAATATTTTCAACTCTAAATTTTGGTTTGAAAAAAGACGCTAAAGAATTAGGTATCTAGATGCATTTACCCGCTGAATGATTAAGTTGGATGTTTACTTATGTATTCAGCAAGCAGATTAATACTTTTAAGCATTTTGAGCAGAAAATTCTTAATTAGCACTATTGGGTATAGCTTGTGTGTTAAAAAATGCAAATTCAAAGATATAGTTATTTCACCAAGGAAGCTAAATACAGAGAAAAGGAAAGATCCTACAGTCTAGTAGGAATAATATACAATCTAGACAAGAGAATGGACTGTCCTGGATGCACACATTTCAGGTAGATCATCATGAGCTTTGAGCAAGAGAAAGAGAAATCTGAATACAGTGGATGATCAGGAAATTAGCCTTAGGCCCAACACCGCAGAAAGGAAAAAGACAAGCTATAAAAACCAAACTTAAATGGCAATGAATTGTTAAACACAGGCTGGTAGGAATTTGATGGGCCAGAGAATGCTACAGGTACAAAGAAATAGTGAGTATTTGTTGAAGACATGGTAAGACAGAAGGTATTTTCAAGGGTGTTTCACATACAGAGTTTTGTCTAAAGCAAGGGCAAAACTCTTTAAGCTATGCCCATATTTGAAGGAGTCTTTATATTCTTGACAGAAGACAGCCGCAAAAAAAAACGCCATAAGAATTTAGAAGCTCTGTTGAAATATGTCCTTTGGAGTACATCAGGTAACTTGGTGAAAAAAAGATTTCCCGAATTGAAGGAAGAGGAAAAGAAAAAACATCGTGATGCCAAAATTGAAGACAGGCCTCTCGTCGTGACAAACCACATGCTAAAGAACAACGCGGCTGGACAAACATCTGTGCAGACCCTACCTACTATGAATCAAAAGTCGACCAGTGTAAAAAGTAAGATTGGATATTTTACAATGGATATCTCCAATGTTTTAGAATTTATTCAATTCTATGACCCATGCAGTGACTTCTGTGATCCCCCTATACTTCCTTTATGAAACTATCATTTTCACTAAACCTATAATTTTTCTTTCAGGGACTACCTTGTCTTTTGTGGGGTGGGATCCAGTTTCCAATTGGCTAGAAGGCTGAGTCCTTGGGTTCAGACTGTGCATGGAAATAATTAATAGTAGAGGATTGTAGTAAGACATACTCAAACCTAAACCTAGATTCTGTCATTAATAATCTATGTGGCTTCCTGCATGTATCTTAACTTCTCTTGCTCCCGAATCATCAGTCTTACTACCTATGAAATGAGGACAATTTCAGTACTTTCTCACAAGACTGTGGAAGGTTAGAAACATTGTGCTGGTAGGCATCAACATGCCAGCAACTCCCAAGATGTTAGCTGTCATCCAGAACTCTCCTCTGAGCTCCAGACTCATTTAGCTCTAGATGCATTTTCAACAATTCTGCTCCAGTGTTTCATTGGCTTTATTAAACTAATTTTTACCTAAGAATTAAACACTTTTTCTTCTAAACAAATTTTTTCCAACTTTAACCCCTTTCCATTTTAGTAAAAGAAACTAATATATATCAAATTTCTCCCACCAGAATGCAACTGGTTGCTTTACCAATGACTGGCAGTAATTAGTAGAGGGACAGGCACAACAATGTATCACTGATATCTGTATTTTCCAATAAAATTTCAAATTAAGCTAAGGTGTAGTGATTAACCTGATGTCACATAAATTCACCATGCTAGATTGGTTGTCATATTATTTTCAATTTCAAATTTTGATTGAGGAAAAGATGCTAAAAAATTAGGACTGTAGATGTAGTCATCCATTTGTTCATTAAGTCATGTATTCAGCAAGCATGCTAAGTACTTTTAAGCGTTTTGAGCACAAAGATGTTAATGAGCACAAAGATGTGGGTGTAGGATGTGTGCTAAAAATACAAATTAAAAGGTATAGTGTTTTCCCCAAGGAAACTAAATACAACAAAGAGGTAAGATTGTATAGTTTAGTAGTATTTACAGTCTAGACAAGAGCATGGAGTGTCCTGGGAGTGTGCCTTTCAGGTAAATCATCATCATCATGAACTGGGAACAAGAGAAAGAGAAATATGAAAACAGCAGGTGACCAGGAAGTTAGCATTATGCCCAATGCCACAGAAGGGAGAAGAAAAGCTATAAAAACAAAGTTAAGAGGAAATGAATTGCTAAGCACAGTCTGGTATGAATTTGATGAGTGAGAGAACTCTACAGGTGCAAAAATAAGGGTGTGTTATTCGTTGGGGACATGGTAAAATAGAATGTATTTTCAGAAGAGTTTCATATTACAGAGTTATGTCTTAGGTGAGGGCAGAACTCTTTAAGCTGTGCCCATAGTTAAAGGAGTCTTTCTCTTTCTGACAGAAGACAATCGCAAAAAAGAAACACTTAAGGTGTTGGAATACCTGGGCAAAGATATGCTTCATGGTGTTTTTAATTATTTGGCAAAACACAATGTTCTGACATTGAAGGAAGAGGAAAAGAAAAAATATTACGATGCCAAAATTGAAGACAAGGCCCTGATCTTGGTAGACTCTATGCGAAAGAATCGTGTGGCTCATCAAAGGTTTACCCAAACCCTTCTCAATATGGACCAAAGGATCACCAGTATAAAACGTAAGGCTGCATCTAACACAATAAATATGTTAAATTTTCCAGAATATATTCAACTCCAAGGCCCATGCAGTGTTATCTGTGATCCTCCTACACTTTCATTTCTAAACTCTCATTTTCAGTAAACATGTCATCGCCCTGTTAGAGACCACCTTGTCTTTTATGGGATGGAAACAAATTTCCAATTAGCCAAAAATCTGTGTCCTTGTGTTTAGACTGTGCACAGAAATAGTTAATAGGGGAGATTTTTTAGTAGGAGATACTTAAACCTAAACTTAGATTCTGTCACATGTGAACTATGCAGCTTCAGGCAAGTTTCTTAACCTTCCATTCTCCCTAGTCATCAGTCTCACCACCTGTGAAATGTGGACAATTTCTGTACTTTCTCACTAGACTGTCTACAGCTAGAAACATTGTAATGCCAGGCACCACATGCCAACAACTTCCAAGATATTAGCTCTCATAACTCTCTCATCTGACCTCCAGACTCATTTAGCTCTAGTGGCATATTCAACAATTCTGCTCCAGTGTTTCACTGGCATCACAAAATGAATACAGCTAAAATTAAACGCTTTGTTTTCCAGAATAAACGTGCTCCACTATTAACCCTTTTCCGCTTCAGTAAAACGAAGTAATATGCACCAAATTTCTGCTACCAGAATGTAACTGGTTTCTTCACCAATTAATAAGAGTAATTAATGGAGATCCTGGCACATAGCAGATACCTAATTAATGTGTGATGAATAAACAAATGAAGTATATGCATGCAATAAAGAGTACTTTCTTAATTATTATTTGGGCATCACAAATTAGAATTTTCCGGTGCTTACTCATTTCTGTGAGTTACAAAATTATGAACAGGGAACTACTATAAAATGTTAAATTTTATAACATTTCAAAACCTTTGACACAGATTGAATTATCAGAATTATTAGAGCCTAAATATTCTCAGATCAATGTTTCCCAGGGATGGACTCAATTTGCCATAGACTTTAAACTGAAATCTTCAGCCCTGAACTACTACAGTTTACCAATAATCATACATGATCATGAACACAAAGCAACATAAATTCTTCAAACGTCACTATACAAAATAAACTCCCCTTCTCTATGGGGAAAGTTTCCCCTCAACAGAAACCACATGCTAGTATAGTTGTCCAAGATTTTAGGCAACGATGCATTCTTATTAGTATTTAAACTGGTCTTTTGCAAGTATTTTCCCTTTCCTCAAACCTGGAATGGCAGGGGGAAAAACATTCGTTTTAAAAAATCAGAGATAGTGGATATTAGCCCTTTGTCAGATGAGTAGGTTGCAAAAATTTTCTCCCCCCCATTCTGTAGGGTTGCCTGTATCACCTCTGATGGTAGTTTCTTTTGCTGTGCAAAAGCGCTCTTTAGTTTAATTAGATGCGCCATTTGTCAATTTTGCTTGTTGGCTGCCGTTGCTTTTGGTGTTTTAGACCATGAAGTCTTTGGCCCATGGCCTATGTCCTGAATGGTACTACCTAGGATTTTCCTTCTAGGGTTTTTATGGTATTAGGTCTAAGCATTTAAGTTCTAATCGCATGCTTGAATTAATGCTTTCGTATAAGGGGTAAGGAAAGGATCCAGTTTTCAGCTTTCTACTTATGGCTAGGCCAATTTCCCAGCACCAATTTATTAAATAAGGGAATCCTTTCCGCCCAATTTCTTGTTTCTGCTCAGGTTTGTCAAGAGATCAGAATTGGCTGTAGAGTGTGCGGTATTATTTCTGAGGATCTCTGGTTCTGTTCCAATTGGTCTATATAGCTCTGTTTTGCTAGCCCAGCTAGCCCATGCTGTTTTGGTTAGGCTGTGCCTTGTAGTAATAAGTTTTTGAAGTCAGGTAGCGTGACGCCTCCAGGCTTTGTCCTTTGACGTTAGGATTGTCTTGGCAATGCGGCTCTTTTTTGGGTTCCATATGAACCTTTAAAAGCAGTTTTTTCCCGGCAATTCTGTGAAGAAACTCATTGGTAGCGTTGATGGGGATGGCATTGAAATCTATAAATAAGCCTTGGGGAGTATGGCCATTTTCCACCGATATTGGATTCTTCCTATCCATGAGGCCATGGTATGGTTCTTCCATTGTTTGTGTCTTCTATAATTTTCACTGGCGATAAGGTTTGTTATTCTCCTTGAGAGGAATCTTTACATCCCTATGTAAGCTGGATCCTAGGTATTATTATTCTCTTTGAAGGGCATTGTGAATGGAAGTCATTCCTGATATGCTCTCTGGATAGATAACGCAAGGTAGTGAGATTGCTGGAATACATGTGTATCTGTTTTTAGCTCTTTGAGAATCTCCAACTGTTTGCCACGGAGATTGTATAATTTTTTCACCCATAGGCTTGGGGTTTCTTCTCCACAGTCCCTTGCCAAGCATCTGTTATGCTGCATGTCTTTTTGTATAGCCATTTTAACTGAGTGAATAATATTAGCAACTGATGGTTTTTTTTGTTTCTCTGCATGACTAATGGTGTATGTATTTTTTTATGTTTGTTAGACACTTGTATGTATGCTTTGAAAAATGTCCTGTTCAGGTCCTTTTGAGCCACTTTTTGATGATAACATATTGTTTTTTCTGTTGGATTGTTTTGTTTTTGTAGATTCTGGATTTTGAGTCCTTGTTGATACTAGTTTGCAAGCCAAAAAAAAAAAAAAAAAAAAAAAAGAAAAAAAAAAAAAAAAAAATCAGAGATGTGCAGCAAAAAAGGACTATTTTGTAGGCAATAAGGGCTTCAAAAATGATTTTAGCAATCCCAGATATCATATATGATGAGCACTAAACTATAAACTGAAATAGCCTATCTGATCAGCAGAGGCTGTGGCGGGAAGGAGGCAGCTGCAAATCCCTGCAGCAGGGGTCCAGTGGCTCCCTGCACTCTTGTCTGCATTTGGATTCTCCAGAAAGATCGATCCCAGAGCACTTTGAGTACACTAGCCCAGCATACCAGGAAGCTGGGTGTGCTGGGCTATTAGGAGAGGTACAGGCCTTGGACAGGTCTTTGGATATGGTTATAATTCTGAGGGTTTCCAGCAGAGCACTGGATTCTGGAGTGCAGGATAAGAAGAATCCTAGCTATTTGTGTGTTATTTAACCAACTGTTATATGTACACACACACACACACATATATAGTACACATATATATACACACACACATATATATACACATACACACACTATATACCAATGGTGTGATTTAGTCAGAGAGATAACCATGTAAGTCCCTACGTACTGTGGGAAATTGCTTTTCTGATCCTGTACCACTCCACCACTCCCTTTCTTGTGTCAATGTAAAGAGATTCCTGAGCAGATTCCTGAGAGATTCCTGTTTCATTAGATAACAGATAAGACTCAAATTGAAATTTTTATCTAAACTCCTGATTTCCACATTACTTCTTGTTGCCCTCCCAGGCTAATAGAAACTCTCTTTGGAAGCAGATTGTACTATAATATTTACTATTTTGTAATAAAATAGTATTTTTATACTAATTCTACTACTGGATATAAGATAGAATTTCTGTCTAATTTCTAATTTTACTGGAAAACACCTGTTCTACACACAGACACATAAAAGTCATTAGGCGACGACTGTTAAGTTGGAAGTTCTCCAAGCCTTTAAACAGGAAAACATACCCTCAGACCAGGAATATCCCAGGACCCTGGATGTCTTCACATTGGCAGAATTTTCTGAAACGAGAAGAAAAAGCATCTGTCACTGTTGAATCTATGAAAAAGTAGATGCTTAGAAGGTTTGGTTTCCTTACACATTTATAACTTATTGTATTCCCAGAACTCAGGCTTTTATCATACACTTTACCAAGATATTTACTTTAAAATATTATTAAAAATGAACAGAAACAAATGATAGAAATATAAAAAAATACATGAAATATTACAAAACATTGCAAATTTTATACAGCATAATATCACTTTACTCATGATTCCTATGTCTTGGTTGCATCACTTAACCAAACATAAAAATATGCCCATCCATTCCTTTTATGAAAAGAAATCTTCTTATTAGATCTTAGTAAACTTTTCTTCTAGTTTGTATATGTAAATTCCTTTTTCTTTTCCAGAAGGAGGGCTTAATAATCTCCCATGTTTTCGCACAATATCTGTTAAAAGAGATCAATATTACATTTCACAAGGGGATAGATCAGAATTACTCAGAAGCAAACTTATCTAAAAGAGAAGTATTATTGCCTCACATTATAAAATATGAGTTGGACGGTGTTGGCTGCTCCAGCAGTTTAGAGACAAGATGTCCAGAGTTATGTCAGAATCTCATACAAATATTTGTCCCTTTGACCTTGGACACAGTACTATTGTCACTAGACAACATTTCTTCATAAATAGGTGATTTCACAATTTGTTGAAAGATAACTGAAGTCTATTTCTTCTAGAAAAATTAGTAATTAACATAAAGTTTGCTTAAAAAATACCAGGATGGTACAGAATTCAATATTCTGTTAAGTGTTTGCTGTATGCATATATCTGTACGTAGTGTGAACTAGGAGGGGACTATCACTCCAAAATGTGATGTTGTTCCATCCAGTTTTGTAGCCACCAGACAGATGTAGCTATTAAGTACTTAACTTGTGGCTAGTGACACATGTTGAAATAATAATATTTTGGATATATTATTTAAATAAATACATTATTAAAATTATTTTTACCTTTTGTAAATGTGATATTAGAAAATTTAATATTGCACATGGAACACACATTGTATTTCAAATAGATAGCACTCTGACAAGTATTAGCACACTCTTGCCCAGACACAGCAAAAAGTCCAAATAAATGAATGAGAACCCTAGGGTAAAACCACTGGAAAATCAAACTGTTTTCTGAATGTAGAAAAGCCAAATTTAACTCTAAATATCAAGAGTTTTCTCCAGAATAATCAGAATCTATAACTGCATTTTTTTTCTTGGTGAGGTTGGGGGAGATCTGCTTTCTCTATCAGGGAATTCCCACAAAACATTTCCTTAAGCTGGAAATTAGGTACAGCTATAATCCCTACATACAAAGAAGTCTTTTTCCTAAGATTTCTCTCTCTCTCTCTCAAAGTTCTTAGGCGATAAATTGGGTCAAAAACCCATAATTTATATATATATATGTATATATATATATGACATATGCTAAGAAAGGAGAGAATATGGAATCAAAATTAACATGCTCAACACCATAAAAGGCAGAAAGAGTGAAAGACAAAGATAGGAGCAAATAACAAGAAAACAAATAGAAAACAATAACAAATATGGTAGATATTAGTCCAAATATATCTATAATCACCTTGGATGTCAATGATCTAAATTTACCAATTAAAAGACTAACAATGTCATAGTGGATCAAAAAGCAAGACCCAACTATATGTTGTCTTTAAGAAGCCCACTTTAAATATAAAGATAAATATACTATGCTAACTCTAATCAAAAGCAAGCAGGAGTGTCTATCTTAATTTCAGACAAAGCAGACTTCAAAGCAAGTTAAATTATCATGGATAGTGAAGGCTATTATTTAATGATAAAGGGGTCAATTTTCCAGAAAGACAATTATCCATAATGTGACTGAACCTAACAACACAGCATAAAATTATATAAAGCAAAAAGTGATAGAAATGAAAGGAGAAATAGATGAAACCATTATTATAGTTGGAGATTTCAACACAACTCTGTCAGAAGTGAGTAAATCCAATAGGCAGAAAACAGTAAGGACACAGTTGAACTCAGTAACACCATCAATAAACTAGATATAATCAACATCTGTAGCCTACTTCATTCAACAACAGCAGAATACACATTCTTCTCATGCTTTCATAGAACATTTATGAAGATATACTGCATTTTGGGCCGTAAAACATACCTTAACATACTTAAAATAATAGAAATCGTACAGTGTCTGAGTTCAGACTGCAGTGGGGTTAAACTAGAAACTAATAACAGAAAGGTAAGCAAAAAATCCCCGAATAAGCACACTTCTAAATAAACAATCCAACTTTAAGACTTACTATAATGCTATTGGCAAAAGATTAGACAAATTGATCAATGGTGTGACTAGCAAGCCCACAAACAGACCTGCATAAATATAGTGAACTAATCTTTGACCAAGAAGCAAAGGTAATAAAATGGAGCAAAGAGAGTCTTTTCAATAAATGGTACTAGAACAACTGCACATCATGCAAAAAAATTAATCCAGACACAGATCCTGCATCTTTCACAAAAATTTAAATGAAAATTGTTCATAGACCTAAATGGAAAAGGGGAAACTATAAAACTCCTAGGAGATAACATAGGAGATACTTTGATGACAAAACTATAAAAGATATTAAAAAGATCAGTGGTTGCCAGAGGTTGAAGAGGAATGGAGGGGTGAAGAGGCAAAGCCCAGAAGATTTTCAGGGCAGTGAAACTACTCTGTATGGTTGCAGAATGGCAGATACATGTCATCATACATTTGTCCAAACCTGTAGAATGTATAACACTAAGAGTGAGCTCTAATATAAACCATGGACTTTGGGTGATTATCATGTGTCAATGCAGGTTCACCAAATACAGCAGTCAGAAGGGGCACGTTGTTAATGGGGGAGAGTATGCATGTGTAGGGGCAGGAGATATATGGGAAATCTCTGTACCTTTCTCTCATTTTTTCTGTGAACCTAAAACTTCTATAAAAAATAGTTTTAAAAAATATTAATTGGGCTGGGTGTGGAGGCTTATGCCTGTAATCCCTGCACTTTGGGAGGCCGAGGTGGGTGGATCAATTGAGGTCAGGAGTTCGTGACCAGCCTGGCCAACATGGTGAAACCCTGTCTCTACTAAAATAACAAAAATCAGCCGACATGCTGGCACGTGCCTGTAATCCCAGCTACTTGGGAGGCTGAGGCAGGAGAATTTCTTGAACCTGGGAGGTGGAGGTTGCAGTGAACTGCAATTGCGTCATTGTACTCCAAACTGGGCGAAGAAGCGAGACTCCGTCTCAATAATAATAATAATAATAATTGGATTTGTTTATAACATGACAAAAGTATCTTAGAGTTCATTCAAAAGATAAGTGAGACTAGCACAAAAGCTTGAAAAAAGAAAATGAGTGATTTTTCTAAGCAGAATGGGAAAATATACTAATCATAATAATTTTACTGGTAGAAGAATGAATAAATTGACTTCTTTTAGGAGCTCAGGCACTCATATTCATTCTAGCTCTCTTACTCTACCTCTAGCAAGAATACTGATCTTGATTTATCATTTTTCGTTGCATTGAGTGGGCCATGTTGTTTGGGTACAGCACTCAAAGAAACTAAAAAGTCTTAATAAACACAGATGTGCTCTTTTCTCTATTTTCTTCCATGCCTGGAGGCAGCTCCTTCTGGAGTTTGTAACACTTCTCCTGTTACCCAT
>NW_016813672.1:2042540-2106852 GCF_001698545.2 Rhinopithecus bieti
AGGTCACGTATGTTGCTTGTTTCACTCATGGGAAATCTAGGACGTCCTATTCATTGTGATGCTTCTCTGACTGAAGTTAGACATTGCTCTTTTACAGGATATGGAGTCAGCGCTGAGGGCATTTGCTGCCCGACCAGAGCACAAGTCCTCCGACAGCACGTTCCTGGTGCTCATGTCTCATGGCATCCTGGAGGGAATCTGCGGAACTGCACATGATGAGAAAAACCCAGATGTGCTGCTTTATGACACCGTCTTCCAGATATTCAACAACCGAAACTGCCTCAGTCTGAAGGACAAACCTAAGGTCATCATTGTCCAGGCCTGCAGAGGCGGTGAGTGCTGGGACTGAACATCTAACAGTTACGAAGGTGTATGCTGAGGATTGTGATGTTTGGTTTATATTTAGGGGAAACAGTCTTAGACCCTATCCAGTGCAAATAAAGTACAATGAATTCTACAGAACCTCTACCTAAGGGTCTGGTAGAATGAGAAATTGTCTCACCAGCGAAGAAATTTCTGTACAATTTTATCCACAGTAAGCGGTGAAGGAGATCATCAGAATCCCTAAATCAAAGTTAAACAGAAATACTGAAACTTTGGAATGGAATCATTTTCATGATAGCTTGCTTTGTAAATGTTTTACAGACATTTGGACATTGTGTGGTTTCTGAAGAATTTGTACTTGAAACTGAAGTTATCATGTGAGACACGCACCCTATTTATTCATAACTGTTGAAAGGAAAATGAGTAGGGAGTTAAGGAAACTTGAGGGGTTTAAGTCAATCTTCTCTCTCTCTCTTTTTACTCTTGACTTCCAATTGCCTCATGACTATTGGGATGTATGTTTTGTTTTTTAAGAAAGCAGCAATAACTTAACTGAAAACTGGTAATGACATGATAAATTCACTGTTAATTGACACTTTGTTGAATGACACTAGAGACGAAGCAGAGAGAGAGTGTGTGTGTGTGTGTGTGTGTTTGCATGTGTGTAGGTCTGTATATATGTATTAAATTAGTTAGAAAGAACACTGAAAAATAACAAGGTGGGCAATTGTGATAGCCATGAAGGGAGGCACAGCAGTGTATAAAAAGTTGATGTCTCTTGAACCAACCCAAATGCCCATCAATGATAGACTGGATATAGAAAATGTGGTACATATATCCCATAGAATACAGTGTAGTCATAAAAAGGAATGAGATCGTGTCCTTTGCAGGAGCATGAATGAAGCTGGAAGCCATCATCCTCAGCAAATTAATGCAGGAACAGAAAACCAAACACCGCATGTTCTCACTTATAAGTGAGGGTTGAACAGTGAGAATACGTGGATACAGGGAAGGGGACATCACACACCGGGGCCTGTCAGGAGGTCAGGGGGAAGGGGTAGGAGAGCCTTAAGGCAAATACTTAATGCACGTGGGCTTAAAACCTATATGATAGGTTGATAGGTGCAGCAAACCACAATGGTACACGTATAACTATGTAACAAACCTACACATTCTGCATTTCTATTCTGGAACTTAACGTAACATAAAAGACAAAAAAAAGAAAAAAGAAAAGAAAGTTGATGTCTCTTTGATGTCTCTACAGAAAGACGTGGGGAACACTGGGTCAGAGACTCTCCAGCACCCTCGGCAGTCATCTCTTCACAGTCACCTGAGAACCTGGAGGAAGATTCTGTTTGCAGAGTCCACGTGGAGAAGGACTTCATTGCTTTCTGTTCTTCAACACCACGTATGTGTCTTTTAGCAACAGTAAAAAATGTGGGGGTTCTGAGGACACCTTTGAATGATCCTATTAAATCAAGATAGGCCCTAGGCAACAATGAGTTGAGAGAATGGTGTGTGCTCTCTATATATTTTGCATGATTTTATGTGTGCTGTGAGAACAGATTCCTTCCCCCTCCCACACACACATTTTAAGAAATTGTAGTTTTATTATAAGTGTTACACTTTACAGTCAAAGATATGTCAAATATTATAAAGCAATACAATACAAGTAACTGCATTCACCACACACCATGTAAACATAAATGATGGATTCTGTTTTTTTTTTTATCAAATCCATTTAATATTTTGAATATAAGTTTTATGGATCCTAGTACTGGCTGTCTTTCCAAATGAGCAACTTCAAGCCCTCTTCTACATACATTCCACTTGATCCTACAAAGAGCAATGTTTTGAGTGTCCAGATAAAATGTGAATGCCCTTTAAAAAAAGTGGGAAATGTTAGGGTGGGGCTAATTGTGTCTAATCACAGGAAACAGTGGTTTGCATTTCACCTCCAGGTAATCATCCAAAAGGTCTTTACATTTTACTCTTTCCAAGTTGTAAATTTTAAGTCTTGTTTTAAGCCACTTTATGGAGGCATAACTGACATACAAAAACCGTACATATTTAATGTATGCAACTTAATAAGTTTGGAGATTAGTACACACCCCTCAAATCATCACCCAAATCTATGCTGTAAATATCTCTGTCTCCTCCAAAAGATTCCTCCAGCTCTCTATTTTTTGTTATCATCATTCTGCAAGGGTGTGATAAGGATAATTTATATAAGATCTACTCTTTTTACAAATTTTTAAGTGTATAAGACAGGATTATTTACTATTGGCACCACATTATACAGTATTTTTCTGTGATATTTTAATCTTCTGTAACTGAAACTTTGGATGTGCTCATCTATTTTGTTTATTGTATGGTAAAAGACATCATGGTGCAATCTGTAAACAATCTTGGAACCAGAAAGCAATTTTTTGTTGCTTCCTCACTGAATCTTTATTCATACTTCTGGGCTTCTATTCTTTCCTTTGTAAAGTGGAACAATTCCAGTTATTTCTCAAGACCCCTTTTCTAAGCAAAGTGAATGAACATAATGTCCATAATAGAAAGTCAGTTCCAAGAATCAAAATACAATCACTATGCAATCTCTTGTAATGTTTATAAGCTGTCTTTTTTGCTCAACCTTTGCCAGCTTTTCTGTTTCCTCTGTGTGAAACCTAAGTAAATGTTAGGTTATAAGGGATTTCCATAAATCTATCAAGTAAATTCCCAAGCTATACAAAACAAAATATAAACAAAACATAGTGAAAGTCGTAGCCCAAGGTATATCAGTCTGTATCATCATAGATAACGTGTCCTGGAGAGACCGCACAAGGGGCTCCATCTTCATCACGGAACTTATCACATGCTTCCAGAAATATTCTTGGTGCTACCACCTAATGAAAATATTTCAGAAGGTAAGCTTCCATTTCCTTTTCTAGTCATTTATTTATTTGCTCAGAAAGAATTTATCACTATTCACTAATCGAATGAAAATGACACACTTCTTCAGGCAAGCAAAAGTAGAACGGCACCTGATTTCTGTCATTCAAGTGTTTAAAATCTGGTTTAGAGAAAGAAATTGTCAATATATCCCAGAAGAAGAGCAAAGTAAAACAAAATAATATCAGCTGTAAGCTTCATGTTTTGGGTTATAAGTTATTAAAATTCAGAGAATAGAAAATATTTTGAAATAATTTTGATTAATTTACTAAATGAATAAAAACTGGATGGAGGTGATGGACTTCATCCTGATAACAAAGGGGTAAATGAGGTTTGCATGGCTTAAGACTACCTAGGACTCACACTTTTGTGAGAGATATGGATACTAGAAATATGGGCTGACAAAAAAATGTGTAATTACACATTGTGGTAGAATTCATAAAGGCATGTAAGAGGGAATAAAAAAGAAATCACTCTTTCCATGGAAAAGGGCAGAAGGGAAGGTTTACTATTCCTTGCCCAACCTGGGACATTCCTTATTCCCCGTCCTTCCTACTTGATTTTCTCCACAGTTCTTACCTCCTCCCACTAAGCATATATTAATAGTTTATTTATGTGTCTGTTTTTTACCTGTATTTACTCACTAACATGCAAACTTCAGGAAGGCGGGGATTTGCTCAGCACCTCAATATGCCTGACATATAGCAGACATTCAGTTAATATATACTGAATAAATAGATGCATAAATGAATAGATAAATGTTCCTTCTCTTTTTAAGGGAAAATAGGATTGGTATCAACACAGGAAAGTGGTTGTTTCTAAATTAAAAATTGTAGAAAACAGTAAAACTCTTGTGGGAAGAAGAATATATACCACTGGCATTTAAAGAAGATTGTACCATAAATTGAGACAGGGTTTCTGTGGATAGAGAACTGGGAAGTTAAGTCCTTTTGGATGATTAGGAATTAGACATTGTACTTTTGAGGGTATTCCTGGAAAAAGACTAGAAATACTGGATTTATGGTAAGCAGGATCTCATTGATCAGTCCTTGCATAAGATTTCAGAGGTTGGCTTGGTGGTGTCGGCATGAAAGTTGTTCAGTGTTCAGGCCTTAAAGCAAGATTCTGGGATTTAATTCTCCTTAAATTGAAGAATCAGCCTTGGTGAGGGTTGAAAGTATTAAGTCTTCCATATCCAGTTCTCATGAGCATATCTCAAGGGATATTCAATTGATTTCCACATCTGTAGGTCAAAAATGGAAAATAGAGAAAATGGAGGTTGAAAAGCCTTGACCAGGCATGCAGTGTTTATTTTGATGTAAAGTGTACAGTCTGACATGGGGTGTCAATTCTAAGAGGTAGGGTAGCAGTGTTAAGGAGTTGGAATATCCATGGGCTTGGTCCTATCAACCCTGGAAGCTGTCTTCATTCCAGGTATTTCCTGGTTCATGGTGCAAGGTGCTTTCTGAGAATCCAAAATCCCTCATGTCTCATCTACTGTTTTTTCTTTTAGGTACAGAAATCATTTGAAATTCCAAAGGATAAAGCCCAGATGCCCACCATAGAACGAGTATCCTTGACAAGAGATTTCTACCTCTTTCCTGGCAATTGAAAATGTAAGTATTGAGAGTTGTTGGAGGGTGAAATAAATGAAAGAGCTATATCGGTGGTGAAGTTCAATGACCAGTGACAGCTGACTACTTGTATGGTCAAGTTAGAGTTCTTTATTGATGCAGTCTGGTGAGAATTTATGTGCTCTTTTCTATTCTACTTATATGCATTTAGTTTCCCCCAACTATATAATCAATCAAGGAGGTAAGGAAAATTGCAGCAAAATGTAATACACAATGAAAGTCCTAGGTTAGTAATTATTAAAATAGTAATGTATAAATGTTACCATTATTGATTATATTCATCGATCTCTCATACACTCCCTCTCTTTGTCTCTCTCTCTGTTTCTCTCCCACCTACCACACTTAGTTACCAACATTGCATCAGACCTTGAACAAAACAGAGTAAACACAGGAGCTAACTATGGGGAAAGCAGGGCTTTGGTCCTCTGAGTGCATGTATCACATTACTGTTGTTGACTTTCTCCTTAGTTCAGCTAAGGATGGGGTCCTTGTCACACCACCACGAGAAATTAGAGTCACAGACAATCTGAAAGGTGAGGAGGGCAGGGTTTATTGTGTGAAAAGGAAAAAAAATGGGAAACGTACCCTTCATAGAGCCAGAATCCTGCTAGTGCCCTTTCTGCCTTGCAGTCTGAATACCAGATACCACCCAGGAAGAGGAGGGGCCAGGCTTCTCCCTGCTGCAAATGGCATGAACTTCCCAAGGCTCCACCCCAGTGCACATTCTTCCCAGTGCACAGGCTGGTGGGAGGTTCTGCCAGGGAGTGCTTTTTACTTGGCTCTCTCATTACTGACATTCAGCCACAGTTATTGGACAGTAGAAAATACACGCTCAACTGTAGGTATTTTATTCAGGAAACCTTCCTTGAAATAATGAAATTGGAATAAAGAATGGACAGAGTTGGAGAGTGAACCATGTGGTTCTTATGCAGGAGTGGTGTTCCAGCACAGAATACAAGGGCAAATGCCCCGAGGTAGATAAATGCTAAACATGTTTAAAAAGAACTACAATGAGACAGTGTGACCAAAAGAGAATACAAGTGAGGGAAATGACAGAGACAAATTAGGAGAAACAGTGAGGAGCCTCATCACATTGTGCTTGAACATCACATGGTAATTCTTTAAAAAAATATTATCTGAGTAGATAGGAAAACCTTCCAGTGCTTTGTAAAAGAGAAGTGACATAATTTAATTCAGGTTTTACAAAGATACTCCTAAGTACTTTTTGCTAAACAGTCACAGAGGTCACAGATGGAAGTCGAGGGAAATGGCAAAAGCATATGGCAGAAGATGGAAGAAGAATCATAATGAGGGATGGGATGAAGGGAGTGAGGGATAACCATCTTGACCTTCTGTCCTTTCTCTCTTCTGCAGGAAACCACAGGCAGCCCAGCCCTCCTCTGGCAACACCAAAGAGCACCTTTACCTGTATAGCTTGCATATTCAACATTTGGTGTTTTGATAAAAGTAAAGATGGTATCTTTTTAGATTGTATGAACTGTATATTTTTAGATTCTCTAACAGACAATCTAATTTCCATGAAAATGGTGGACAAGTGGAAATGAAGTGGAAGAAGCTAACTGGATTTTCGAGTTTTATGGCTAATGCTACATCTATACTTGGCTGATGAAGACGACTGACTGTGACTTACCGCCAACAATAGGATGAAAGAAGATGGTATCTAAAAGTATAAGAAAGATACCACCTCATACCCATTAGAATGACTCCCACCAAAACATACAAACAAACAGAAAATAACAGGTGTTTGTGGGGATGTAGAATAATTGGAACCCTGTGCTCTGTTGGTGAGAATGTCAAATGGCACCACGGTGGAAAACAGTATGGAAGTTCCTCACAAAAGTAAAGCTAGAATTATCATAGGATCCAAACTCCACCTTTGGGTACATACCTAAAATAATTGAAAGCAGGGTCTCAAATATATATTTATACACCCATGTTCATGGCAACGTTGCTCATGTTATCTAAAATGTGGAAGTAACAAAAGTATCCATGGACTGAAAAATTGATAAGTAAAATATCATATATAGATACACTAAAATGTAATTTAGCATAGAAAAGAGGGAAGTTCTGACATATGCTAAAATATACAGGAACTTTGAGGACATTATGCTAGGTAAAATAAGCCATTCACACACACAAAAATACAATATGATCACACTTATATGAGGCACCTAGATTATCAGATTCACAGAGACAGAAAGTAGAATGGTGATTGCCAGGTGCTAGGGCAGGAGAAAATGAAGAGTCATTTAATGGTTATAAAGTTTCATATTTACAAGATAGAAAGAATTCTGGAGGTAGATGGGTGATTGTTGTGCAAAATTATGAATGTATTTAATACTATTTGGCTGTACACTTAAAATCGTTAAGCTTGTAATTTTGTTATGACGTTTTACTATGATAAAAATTGTGAAAATATAATGATACAATTGAAAGTGAGAAGGTATGAGAACAACGTTAATCAACTTACATAGAGAAAATTTTAGCTACTGAGCAACATTGATGAAAGAAGAAATTATGGTTAAATATATTATTAATTGTTTCACAATTAATAAAAGGTTTGAACATCATGACATCATCAAATATTAGGTAGAATAGACTAGATATGTGGCAATGTAAGTGAGCTGCATCTCATTTTTCATATGAGGCAGTCAATGGCATTGTTTATGTTCTATATATCAGGAAACACAGAGCTGTAAGGGTCATTATTGAAAATTCCAAATGTTACTGCCAAACAAAACAAAACAAAAATAATTGAAGGAAATTACATCTAGTATGTGGGACTGAAGGTGGGAAGAGTTGTACTGGGAAATATGATTTTTATTGTATTCTTTTCTGTACTACAGACTGTCTCATGAATGTATTACTTTGACAAAACGTTTAAAATTATATTGAATTGACACTTTTAATAATTTATAGATGTCCAAAAATCAGATAGTATTGAATTTTAATGTGTTGGATTTTTAAAGGGTTTGTCATATGTTGTGAAGCAAAAATTAAACAAATGGAGCAAATTGTTGATAATATAATAATATGATACTGGTGCTATAAGGAAAAAAGGTATAGGTAAATATGTATCTGCCAGTTATTTATTTCTGGGTATCAAAACACCCAAAACCTCAGTAGTTTAATGCAATAAGCATTTATTATTGTTCACAAGATTACCAGTTAGCTAAGTAGTTCTTGACTCTGCTGAGATTATCCATGTGTCTGAGATCACCTGTGCATGGGGTAGGCATCTTTACTGAAGGACTGGGATCTCTCATATGTTTGGAACGCACGTGGCTGGAAGCTGGTCTAGAATGACCTTGGCTGGGGCAACTAGCCTCTTTTCCACATGATGTGTCTTATCAGCTAGCAATGTAGCTCAGGCTCATCCTAATTTAGTTTCAGGTGTCCACGAGGAAGAAGAGCACCAGGCTTTGTAAAGCCTGAGCTGGGAATTGCACCAGATCCTTCTACTGCATTATGTTGGCCAAAACCAAATCATAAGACTAGTTCAGGGTTGAAGCAAAGGGCAAGGATACTAGGAAGCCAATGATTAAGGAAATCAATAGAATCAGTAATGTATTAAGTATTTTACAAAAGCATAGAAAAAATTCAGAAAGATGCAAGCTAAACGTATAACTGTGGTTACCTTGTGTCAAATTAAAGAGTGTGGATAATCCTTTTCCACTTTATAAACTTTTCTGTTGTTTAATTTTAGTGGCAAACCTATATTTATTATTCAAAAATGATTTAAGTATCAGTCTTTTGCATATTTAATGAACAAAAATACCCAAGTGAGTGTGATAGATAAACAATACCCCAATAGACAAATGAACAGAACTGGAGAGAGAAGAAAAGAGATAACTTATGTGACTTTTTGAAATAGTGAACGGAGTATCACTGGCAGCCTTAAGTCAGACTCTGTCCCCTCACCTTCCAAATTTATACTTCCAGGGTTGTGCAGGCATCAGTGGAGTGAGAACTCCCAGCAATTTAGAGGCTAGTGGTGGTACAATGAAAAATAAGAGTTTAATTTGAATTATTAACGGTGTTAAAAATTGACAGGAAAACAGAACACAGAGACTTATGTTTGCGTGTAAGTGTGCATGCTTTCATTGTGATCGATTTGTTATATCCAAAAGAAAATTTTATAAGGGGGAGGAAAAATCATTGAGATTTTTCTCAATTGAGAGTGCGAGATGATAAGACAAATTTGGGAAAGAAAATTGTATGGTTGCAGTGTAAAAGTTAAATTATGGTTTGAAAAGATTAGATGAACGGATGAAACGTGCAGGAGTAATTATTTGTCCTGGGGACAGTGTAAATTATTTTAGAATATTATTAAACAGGGGCATTATCTATAGTCAGATTTATAGTTAAGAAAGATGGCTTGCAGAATGGACAGCAGGTTGAATGGCATACAAGAAGTCAAAATTGCCTGTGTTACAATTCTTTGCCAAGATTCCTAAAACTAAGGTTGGATAGAATTAGAATTCATAACTAGGAATCAAAGTAAAAATGAATTGGGTTCAAATAATATTTGTACTTTTTTCTGTTAGTCTTTCATTTCCAAACGACTTCTCTTTCCCTCCATTCATTTATGTGGCTATCTTCCATTGGAGATAATAATAATCAGTAATGTCACCCAAAGAGAAAAGAATAATTTGACTCAAAAGGGGAACATTAGACTTAAAAATATATAATATATAAACACTCTCTTATCTGCCTTGAAGGGCAGGCATTTTCTGAAATAAAGACAAGAAATTAGTGAAACTATTTTCCTTTACTCAGAAGAAGGATCCACCGCATTCCTTGTTTCCCTAACTTCCAGTGAAAGAGAAATAAATAGTGTTGACATATACTCACATTAGCAAGTATTTACACTTATTTTGAAAGTTTTAAAGACATGGTCCCTGTAATCTTTTGCCTTGTAGTCTTTTGATCCATAATCCCACCCCACCAGCATTTTTAGTTGGAGAATATGTATAACAACAGAGAAAAGTATGAAATGCTTTTAACTTTTAATTTTGTGTTATTACAAATAATGAATGCATTTATGAGATATATGAGATATATTGATACAGGCATGCAGTGCACAATAATCACATCATGAAAAAGTAGGATATTTATACCCTCAAACATTTATTCTTTGTGTTTTAATCAAATTATCCCCTTTTAGTTATTTTTTAATGTGCAATTAAATTATTTTGACTGTAGTCACTTGCTGTACTCTCAATTACTAGGTCTTATGCATTCATTCATTCTAACTTTTTGTACCTATTAACCATTCCTACCTCCTACAACCCTCCACTACCTTTCCAGCTTCTGGTAATCAACTTTATACTCTCTATACTTGTAAGTTAAATTGTTTTTATTTTTAGATTCCACAAATACATGAAAACATGCGAGGTTTGTCTTTCTCTGGCTGGCTTATTTTACTTAATATAATGATTTCCCATTCCACCTGTGTTGTTGCAAATGACAGAATCTCAGTCTTTCTTATGGCTGAATAGTACTGCATTGTGTATATGTACCACATTTTATTTATCCATGCGTTTGTTGATGGACACTTACATTGCTTCCAAATCTTAGTTGATGTAAAAACAGCGCTGCAAAAAATATGGGAGTGTGGATGTCTGTTCAATATGCTGATTTTCTTTTTTTTTGGCTACATACCCCAAAGTGGAATTGCTGGGTTATATGGTAGCTTTATCTTAAATTTTTTTGAGGAGGCTCCAAACTGTTCTTCATAGTGGTTGCCCTAATTTATATTCTCAACAGTGTATGAAAGTTTCCTTTTCTCCGCATCTTCACCAGCACTGGTTATTGCCTATCATTTGGATAAAAGTCATTTTAACTGGGGTGAGATGATGTCTCATTGGGAGTTTTGATTTGCATTTCTCTAATGATCAATGGTGCTGAACATCTTTTCATAAGCCTGTTTGTTATTTTTATGTTTTCTTTTGAGAAATATCTATCCAAATATTTTACACATTTTTAAATTAGATCAACAGATTTTTTACCTATAGAGTTGTTTCAGCTCCTTATAAATTTTGGTTATGAATCCCTCTTAATTTGGAGAGTTTGCAAATATTTTCTCCCATTCTGTTGGTTGTCTTTCCCTTTGATTATTTTCTTTATTCCACATATGCTTTTTAATATGATGTGATTCTATTTGTCTATTTTTGCTTTTGTTGCTTGTGCTTGTGGGGTATTACTCAAAAAATTTTTGCCCACACCAATGTCCTAATAGTTTCCCTAATGTTTTATTTTAGTAGTTTCATAATTTGAGGTCTTAGATTTAAATCTTTCATCTGTTTTGATTTGTTTTTGGATGTGGCAAGAGATAAGGGTGTAGTTTCATTCTTCTGCAAATGGATATCCTGTTTTCCCAGCGCCATTTATTGCAAAGGCTATCTTTTCCCCAGGGTCTTGACACCTTTGTCAAAAATGAGTTCACTATAGGTGTGTAAATTTGCTTCTGTGTTCTCTATTTTGTTCCATTGGTCTATGCATCTGTTTTTATGTCAGGACCATGCTGTTTTAATTACTATAGTTCTGTAGTATAATTTGAAATTATGTAATGTGATTCCTCTAGTTTTGTTCCATTTGCTCAGGATAGCTTTGGCTATTCTGGGTCTTTTGCAGTTCAATATAAACCTTAGAGTTATTTTTTTCTATTTCTGGAAAGAATGTTGTTGGACATTCTTTTTATTGGACAGAGATGGCATTTGGACAAAGATGGCATTCAGTCTGTAGGTTGCTTTGGGTAGTACGGATATTTTAACAATATTAGCTCTTTCCATTCATGAGCATGGAATATCATTTTATTTTTTGTGTCTTCTTCAATTTCTTTCATCAATGTATTATAGTTTTCATTGTAGAGATCTTTCCCTTGTTTGGTGAGGGTAAATCCTAGGCATTTATTTATGGCTGCTATAAATGGGATTACTGTTTAAATTTCTTTTTCAAATTGTTTAGTGTTTGCATGTAGAAATGTTACAGATTTTGTATATTGATTTTATATACTGAAACTTTACCAAATTTGTTTATCTGTTCCAATAGTTTTCTGGTTGAGTCTTTAGGATTTCCAAATAAGAAGAAAATATAATCTGCAAACAAAGATAATTTGACTTCTTTCTTTTTAATTTAAATGCCTTTTATTTTATTATCTGGTCTCATTCTCTAGTTGGGACTTTAAGTGCTATGTTGAATAACAGCGGTGAAAGTGAGCATCTTTGTCATGTTCCAGATCTGAGAGGAGAAGCTATAAGTTTTTCTCCACTCAGTATGATATTAACTGTGGGTCTGTGATATATGGATTTTATTATGTTGTAGTATGTTCCTCCTGTACCCAGTTTCTTTAGGATTTTTATCATGAAAGTAAATTAAATTGTATCAAATGTTTTTTCAGCATCAATGGTAATAATCTGATGGATTTTGTCCTTCATCTTATTGATACAATGCATCACATTTATTGATTTGACTATATTGAATCACCTTTGCATTCCTGGGATAAATCTGCCTTGGTCATAATGAATGATTCTTTAATGTATTGTTGAATTTGGTGTGCTAGTATTTTGTTGAGTATTTTCGTATCAATATTCATCAGATATATTGGCTTTTTGTTTTCTTTTTCTTTTTAGATATGTCTTTGTCTGGTTTTGGTATCAGGGTAATACTGCTTCATATAATGAGTGTAGAAATATTCCCTCCTCCTCTATGTTTCTGAACAGTTGAGTAGGATTGATATAAGGTCTTCCTTAAATGTTTGGTAACATTCTGCAGTGAAACCAATAACTCACAAGATTTCCTTTGCTGGGGTACTTTTTATTACAGCTTCAATCTTGTTACTTGCCATTAACTTGTTCAGGTTTCGAATCTCTTTATGGTTCAATCTCAATTGACAGGTTGTATGTGTCTAGAAATTTATCAATTTCCTCTAGATTTTCTATTTACTGGTGTATAGTTACTCCTAGTAACCACCAAAGATCCTTTGAATTTCTGTATCATCAGTTGTAATTTATCTTCTGACTCTTGTATTTATTGGGGTCATCTCTCTTTTAGTGTTAATCCAGCTAAAGATTTGACATTGTTGTTTGTCTTTCCAAAACATCAACTTTTTATTTCATTGATTTTATTTTTTTCTTCTTCATTGATTTTATTTTTTTCTTCATTCCAAATTTATTTACGTCTGCTCTGATATTTAGCATTTCTTTTCTGTGAATTTTGAGTTTGGCTTACTCTTGCTGTTCTAGTTATTTAAGATGCATTGTTAGGTTATTCAGTCAGTCAAGTTTTCTTTCTTTTTTTTTTTTTTTTTTTTTTTTTTTTCTTTTGATGTAGCCACTTAGAGAAACTCTTAGTAATTCTTTTACTGTATCACATAGGTTTTAGTATGTAGTGTTTCTATTATCATTTGTTTCAAAAAAAATTTCCATTTCCTTTCTAATTTCTTTGTTGACCCACTGGTCTTTCAGAAACATATTGTTTAACTTCCATGTGTCTGTATGGTTTCCAAAATTCCTCTTGTTGTTGATTTCTAGTTTTATTTTATTGTGCTCAGAGGAGATGCTTGATAATTTATTTCAATTTTTTTGAAAACTTAAAATGTGTTTGGTTACCTAACATATGGCCTATTCTTGAAAATGATCCTTGTGCTTAGGAGAACAACATGTGTTCTGCAGCCATCAAATGAAGTGTCCTGTAGGTATACCAGTTGCTCTATAGTGCAGATGAAGTCTAATTTTTTGTTGTTGTGGAGTTTCTGTCTGAGAGATCTGTCAAATGCTGAAAATAGGGTGTTGAAGTCACCAGCTATTTTCGCATTGAAGTCTATCTCTGTATTTAGCTCCAATATGACTTACTTTATATATCCAGGTGCTACAGTGTTGTGTACATATATATTTACAATCATTATACTCCATTGCTAGGTTGACCTCTTTATCATTATATAATGACCTTCTTTGTGATTCCTTACAGTTTTTGTCTTGAAATCTATTTTGTCTGACATAAGTGTAGTTACTCCTCTTCCTTTTGGTTTCCACTGGTATGAAATATATTTTTTCATCTTTTTATTTTCAGTCTATGTGAAGTGTGTTTCTTGTAGGCAATAGATCATTGAGTCTTATATCTTCATATATTCAGCCACTTTATGTTTTTATGGTAAGGAATGTAGTCCAGTCACACTCAGCGTTATTCTTGATAAGTAAAGAATTACTCCTGCCATTTTTTAAATTTGTTATCTGCTTGTTTTATGGTCTTATCTTCCTTTTTTCCTTTCTTCTTGTACTACTTTTAGCAAAGTTGACCTTCTCTTGTAGTATGATTTAATTTTTTGCTTTTTATTTTTTGTGTATCCATTGTATGGATGCCATAAGGCCTGCAAATACTATCTTATAACTCATTATTTTAAACGGATAACAGCTTAATACTAATTGCATAAACAAACAACCATGGAAAAGAAAACTAATAAAAGTGTATACTTTAGTTGCATCACCCCAATTTTAACTTTTGTTGTTTCTCTTGATGTCTTAGTGTACTGTCTACATCTTGAAAAGTAGTTGTAGTTATTATTTTTGACTGGTTTAGTCTTTTTATTCTAATTAATAGTTCCTGTAATCTTTTATCATGGTTCTTAACTTCTTCTCCTTGGGTTAGAACATAATCCTTTAGCTCTGCAAAGTTCGTTATTACCCACTTTCTGATGTCTACTTCTGTGAGTTCACCCATCTCAGCTTCAGTCCTGTTCTGTGCCCTTGCTGGAGAAGTGCTGAAATCATTTGAGGAGAAAAGGCATTCCAGCTTTTGCAATTTTCAGTGGTTTTGCATTGATTTTTCATCATCTCTGTGGATTTATCTACCTTTAATCTTTGAAGCTGTTGACCTTTGGATGGGACTTTTGTAGGGTCTTTTTTGTTGATGTGTTATTGTTGCTTTCTGATTTTTGTTTTTCCTCTAACATTCAGGCCCCTCTTCTGCAGGTCCACTGCAGTGTGCTGAGGGTCCACTCCAGACACCGTTCACCTGGGTATCACCAATGGAGGCTGCAGAACAGCAAAGAGTGCTGCCTGCTCCTTCCTCTGGAAGCTTCTTCCCAGAGGGGCACTAACCTGATGCCAGTTGGAACTCTCCTGTATGAGGTGCCTGGTGACCCCTGTTGAAAGGTCTAACCCAGTCAGGAGTCCCGGGATCAGGAACCCACTTAAGGAAGCAGTCTGGCTATCCCTTAGCAGAGCTAGTGCACTGGGCTGGGGGAATCCCCCTTGTCTGGATCGCTGATACTCTTCAGAGCCAGCTGGCAGGAAGATTGAGTTGGCTGAACCTAAGACCACAGTAACCCCTATCCGCAGGTGCTCTGTCCGAGGGAAATGAGAGCTCTGTCTGTAAACTCCTGGCTGGAGTTTCTGGAATTCCTGCAAGGATTTCTTGCCGGGCGAGGAGGGATGGATCTCAGTCCCACGTAAAGAAGCAGTCTGGCCATGATCTGCCACAGTAACTGTGCTGCACTGTGAAGACTTTTGCCCAGTCCAATCTTACCAGCCTCCATAGCACTGGTAGGCGAAAACCGCTGACAAGAACTGCAGTAATGGCAGTCGCCCCTCCCCTGTGGAACTCGGTCATCTTTGGCCTACTCCAGGCTGCTATGCTGGCTAGAGGGCATGCTAATCCAGTGGATCTAAGCTTGGAGGCTTCTGTGAGAGTGGATCTGCTGAGCGAGGCCATTTTGCTCCCTGGCTTCAGCCCCCTTTCCACGGGAGTGGATGGGACTCCTGCCTCACTAGAGTTCTGGGAGCTGCTGGACTATGTAAAAACTCCTGCAGCTCAGTCAGTGCCTTCCCAAACAGCTGCCGACCAGAAGAGCAGCCGTGGGTCTGCCCAGTTTTGTGTTGAGACAGAAGGCCCTGATGGTGTACACTCACGAGGGGAACTCCTGAACCCTGGATTGCAAAATCCTGGAAAACATAGTAGCCCGGGAGGGCAACACAGTCCCTCACTATCTCCCTTGCCAGAGGGAAGGAGGTCCCTTTGTCCCATGTAGCTCCTGGGTGAACTGCCACTCCACCCTGCTTTTCTTTGCTTTCTGTGGGTTGCACCAACTGCCTAGATAGTCCCAGTGAGAGGACTTGGGTACCTCAGTTTAAAATGCAAACATCACTCGCCTTGTGTGTTTTTCTCTGTGGGAGCTGCAGACTGGAGCTGTTTCTACTTGGCCATCCTCACCTTTTTCTTTCTCCTTTTACTAACTGTTCTTCTGGACATATCACCTTTGTAAAATCAAACATTAATTCTACTATGGCCTGAGCCTCCTTCTACAATCAGCTTTCATTGAGGGGATATCAAAAAGCAAAGGTGAACTTTCATCCTCAGTAAAAATTAAATGTTATGGCCATCCTAGGTAGTAAAAGGAAAGCATGCCAGGGAGGAGACCACAGGGTTCTTGCAGCACTATCTATCTCCAATAAAATGTTAAGACCACAGGGAGACAGAGAGGGGAAGACATCGTGATGATTCATCAACACAGTTTAAGCAGGAAATATGAACTATTTGGTTAATCCTTATGAGGAAATGAAAGGAGACTTGTTATATTAAACTCCTTCAGGATTTGTGGTTTTACGTGATCAGAGAAAGAAAAACTGACAGATCAGGAAAAGAAGAGACAGTTGGATAGAAGAAGTTAGAGTGGCCACAGGAAACAAGAAAAGAAACAGGCTGAGGTGTCAAACCACAGGACAATGTTTTATCATTTTCATTTTTTTTTTCACCACGTCAGAAACTAAATTCCAGTAATTGCATGCCAATCTGCTGACGACAAGGCATTTCCTGATAATGAGCCTGGAAGTCTGAACGGCAGTTTCACAATCTGTAATTACATGTTTCCGCCCTTTGCAATAAGGAAAGACATAGTTTACTTTCATTTTTGAGTCTGAGGCTCTTTTCAACGCTGTAGAAAAGGACAGAGGCTGTTACCTATGGCAGGTGAGTCCTTTTCTGACTAGGAACTTGGGAGTAGGATCTTAGAAAACACTTGATTTATTGCTCTGTAATAAACACAAGAAAGGAAGTGAGTCAATAGCACACATTCTGAATTCCTTTTCTTACTGATTGTGTGTAGTTTGAATCATGGGACCTGTTGTTAGAGATATTGAAGGAGATCATATGTTTTCCAGATGTCTTCTAGCCAGAAAGAAGTTAATTATTTTCCTTTAGCTTCTGGTAATCAAAAGGAGGGTAAAGAAAGCCAGAGCAAGTTATTTGTGTGTTCTAGAAGTTTCAAAATGCATTCTGAAATATTTCTTTTGATTCCAAATTAATTGCCCAGATCATAAACCTTTCTCCCAGAATCAGATCTGAGAGCCTCTGAAGTGTTACTCTCTTTGACATCTCTTATTGTGAATTACATTTTTTGTCTGTTTAAAGTGATTCAATTTTTTCCCTTTTCTCTTTGTTCCTGGTACTGACTACTTTAATATAATATTTCATGGTTTAATATCACTGTTGTTTTGTTTTGCTGTTGTTGTTGTTTTTAACTGATCCCCTTCTCTCCAGGACTTAACTCTCCAATCCATTCTGCACACAACTTTCAGGTCACCTGTCTTATACACAGAAGCTGAAAAAGCCTAAGGGATAGAGTCATGAGTTTCTTAGGCAGCTAGTATTTCAGCAGGTAATATGCTTCTTTGGCTTCATTCTCCTCATAGGCAAAGGGAGAAATTGGACTAGATCAGTGGATTCTAAACCTTCTAACATATCACAGTAATCTGCAGTCATATAAAAAAGTCAGATGACTACCCCCTTTCTCACCATGAATAGTTCAATCCTAAATACCCTGCAAGCATTTATTACCTTTGAAGATTGTCACATAATTCTTATGAAACTGACTTGACATAGGTTTGTGTACAGATTAGTGTTATTAGGAAAGTTGACCAGTTAGTTAACACTCTCTGCTTACCTGCTAGTGATCTATTAATGTAATTAATTAACTTTGCTGAGGGACATACAGTGGCTCCCTATTGCCTTTTTTTTTAATATTTGAACTTTCAGACAAGTTCTTCTACCTTTTGAAACTTGTGTATCCATTTTTTCCATTACTCTTTGTAAAGCATGATTTTAGCTTCATAAAAACATACTGTATTTACTTCACTCATATTACCTTGTTGTTGAGTTTCTTTACTCCTTTGATTCTCCCTGTAGAACAATTCTCTCCGAGGTTTATGTCTCACTTCACAACATTTAACTTAAGCTCCAGAATCAAGGGATCATTAGATAAAGATAGGGGAAATTGAAAGTCACTAGTCAAAAACAAGTCATGGTTTGATAATTATAAACAACCAAATGTAGTCAGTTGTTGTTACCTTAAACTCCTGAGGAATTGTATCCTATAATATGTTTAAGTATTACATCACTTTACCCGGAACCAAAACTGCGATCCTGATGAGTTTTTTCCTCTAATTGATTCCTTTCATTTTTATTATCACTGCTGCTTTCATTTAGTGATTATTATAATAACAAAAAAAAATCTATAGTAACCATCTCTTTAAAAAATGCTTAGCATATGATAGCTATTTCATGCACTCTCTCTGATTTAATATTTAAAATCAATGAACACAGTTGTGCTATTATTGCCATATTATAGTTGAAGGGGATACTTAGAGAATGCCTTCAAAATATGCTTTAAGTCAAAAGTCTGTTAGGAGGAGTGGTCTCAGGTGGGCATGACTCTCAAACTCTGCTATTACTCTACCTTTCTGCAAACATCTTGCCCTGTCTCTGATCACTGCCCTGTCTCTGATCACTGCCACTTCAGTCCTGGCTTTGTATTTCTATTTTTTCCAAAGCCCAGCTCTTCCAGTTTTCCAGTTACACCAGACACCCGCACGTCTTTGTGCTTCTTTCTTCACTGCTCTCTGCCAAGAGACCAGCCCCTAGTTTTCCAAGGGCCAAATTCCTACCAGTCCTTCAGGTCTCAGTGCCAAGCCCTGCCTTCTCTGGACAGCTATCTTCTACCTGAGACACATCTCGCTTATGCTTTTCTTGAGCTTCTGCTGATTATTTACATTCTTATAATATTTTTCATTTTACTTATTTGCATATCTATTTTCCCACTTGACTGCAAACTTTAAAGTGTACAAACATGCTTCAAAAGCGGTACCCCCAATACTAGCAGAGTAAGTTTCAAGAATTTATGCTGATTAAATATACCTGAATGGACAGGGGAATGAACACACCTTCCTTCTGTTGAAACGTCCAACATGCAACTATCGTCTGTTAAAAGAAATCAAACTTACCTGATTTGCTATTAAGAATTTGTAATTGCCAGGCGGGTTCACCTTGCCCACTGCTTAGACAGAGCCAATTTATAAAGACAGGGGAATTGCAATGGCATAAGAATAATTCACGCAGTCAGCTGCTTGGGAGAGGGAAGTGTTATTATTACTTAAATCAGTCTCCCTGAGCATTCAGAAATCACAATGTTTAAATATAATTTGGCAGGTAGGGGCTTGGGAAATAGGCAGTATTGATTACTCAGGTGGGAGATGGAATCATAGGGTGTCAAAGTGAGATTTTCTTGCTGACTTCTCTTCCTGGGTGCGACGGCAGAACTGGTTGGTTTAGATTACTGGTCTGGGTGGTGTCAGCTGATCCATTGAGTGCAGTGTCTGAAAAATATATTAAGTGCTGATATTAGGTTTTAAAAAATGATATTATCCCTGGAAGCACAAGGGGCACGTTTCGACTCTAGGAGCCAGAGGCTGCATGACCCTTAAATAGTAATTTTTAATCTTGTAGCTAATTTGTTAGTCCTGCAAAGGGAGACTGGACCCCAGGCAAGAAGAGTCTTTTCGAGAAAAGGTTGTTATTGGTTTTGTTTCAGTCAAACCATGAACTAAATTCCTTCCCAAAGTCAGTTCGGCCTATACCCGGGAATGAATAAGAACAGCTTAAGGGATAGAAGCAAGATAGAGTTGGTTAGGTCTGATTTCTTCGCTGTTGCAATTGCCTCAGTTATAATTTTGCAAAGGCATTTTCAATCCCTCCGTTTGGGTTTTCTAATAACTTAATCTTAAGGTGTAGGCTATAAAGATGGGAAAAGGCCATCTATCACTCTGGCTTCTTCCTGCTGACAGGACATAGTGGAAATTAGAGTGAACCCCAAGGTGAGAAGAATGGACCCACTTTGCAATTGTCTGAGCACACTCATGCAGGACTGACTGGGTTTCCAATGCTTGCAATGCAAAAACATTAGTACTGTCCTCTGTAGTTTTACTGTAATATTTAAGCCAATAGCCTCCTGTAAGGTAAATAACAAATCCTAGGATGAAGAGGACAATTCTCAATTTTAAAAGCAAAGATTTGAAAGCATTAATTTGGGGACTTCTAATCCACAAAGAATTTAGGATTTAGTCCAAACTGTAGAAAAAACTCAAGGACAACTAACAACAGATGTATTTGTATATTTTCTTTTGAAGCATAATTTTCTCTCCAGATTCCATTTTATTAAAATAAATTATGATAGAACTAATGTGTTTACCAAAATAAGTTTTAGTCTTATTGTACTTGGCCTGACTATTTGCATAAAGTGCAACAAGAATAATTATTTTTTATTTAAGCCGTTTATTGTTTAAATTGGCTTTGATGGAACTCTGTTTCATGAGGAATCTCAGATAAGACTTTTTAAGAGCCGATCCCAGCCATGCATTTGTACCCTTAAATACCTATGGGTTGGGCAAATTCCTTTTCTCTCAACGTCCCAAGGTAACTTGGAGCTCATGAACCTGTTAGAAAGTGATATTCTTTACTTACTGCAGATCAAGAACCTTGTACAAGGACTCTGTAGACAAGGTATGAGGCCAGATTCCCCAAGGGGCTTTTATTGACTGTATAAGTCAACTTCGATTTTTTAAGGGAAGCGTGCCATTCCAGTCAAAGCCTTGGTAAAATAACCGATTTCTCCAATTGTGTTGTGTTGCAAAAGAACACAGACTTTTATTGTATTTACGAAATTAACCATGCTGCCATAAATTGAGAATACTTACAAAGAGTTTCCAAATTCTGGAGAAATCAGGTAGAGAGAAACATATATGCTTCAAAATTTTTTCACAGGAGTGTATTTTACCTACTTGTTAAAAGTTGCAAATATCTCTAAAGAAATAAGTTATCTTGACTCTGAAAACAAAAGGATTGGTGACGTTTAAGACATCACCTCTCCATGAGAGTCCTGGAAGTTTCATTTTTTCCCTCTATTCCAATAGCACAATTTTTAAAGTTATCTGAGACCTGCACTCAGAGTCCTATATCTGATTATTAACTGCTTTTTGAAAAGGACAAAAGCAAGGCAAAATGTCTGTGGATGACAAAAGTCTATAAACCCTATTAAAGCTATAATCAACTAGGAATTTTGCTTACTTCTGTGGCATCCAACAATTTTTACATAACAATAATTACAAATTACTAACAATGTACACTAAATAATATCAGAATTATAGAAGTTAATATAAATACACAGAAGACAGAAAATTCAGTACTTGAAAGATTTTTTTTTGCCAGTTGTTAACTGGATTACTGGCTTCAGAGGGGAGCCCTTGGAGAAACAAGGCCAGGAAAGCATACATTTTTTTCCGAGCCAAATAAGCAGCCACAGCTGAAGATAAAGACAGATCTCCAAAATGAAGGGTGCCATTTTATACTGGACCCTTGATCCCCAAAAGGAGGGAAATACTACTGGAGAAAAGAGTACAGTGCTTCTAACCTGCATTTTATTGCAAGGCAACCTAAAGCCAATCAGCCCATTTTGAAATCAGGCCATCCCCCAAGGAAGTCTCATCTCTCAGTCAGGTATGGGGATGTTTCCATATCTTCCAGGTGATCCGGAGCATGCTTCTCTGATTCAAGTGTGCAAAGAGCCAAGTATTCCTGTGAAAATACTATTAGCCATCCCTTAAAGTATATTTCCTACCTAGTTATTACATACCAAAGCTCTCTCATAATGCAAAGTAATTTCTGATATCCCCAAAACTCAAACTGTCAGACAACACAATGCAAAACAGAACAGAGCCTTTGATTTTGAGAGGGATCTATCTACTTTTAATTCCTTGGGTGTCATGAAGAAAACAGAGGGTTTTTTGTTTGTTTTTTGTTGTTTGTTTTTCCTGAAATGGGGTCTGTGGTGCCTCCCCTGTTTTTCCCAAGGAGTCCCAGGCTATCAGAAGTTATCTTAGGGCCTCTCATGTGTGTATTAAGAGTGGTAAGACAAAAAAATGGAGAAAAATAATTCAGTTGACTAAGAGGAAAAAAACATTTTATGGCTAAATGAGATCCAAGAAGAGAAAAACATTAAGGCCTTTTAAATGTATATATAACTTGTTTATTCACTTTTAATTAAGCTGACTTTGAACCATAGTGCTCTTTAAAAAATCCTTTTAAATTTCTTATTACCCAACTTTAGCCATGCGGCCAATATTTCTGGCTTTTGAACTTTACCAAAAGTAACCTCCCAGGTGCTTCAAAGACATGGTAAGCAGTTTCTTTTTACAAGATTTAGAATTTCCCCAAGGTAGTTCAGAGAAAGGAAAATTCAAGAGAGGAAATCAGAAGCTATCCATGGAGTTTTGGGAGAACCTCATTAAATGGCAAAGTTATGCAAATAGCAAGCCAGAAAGAAATCATTCCAGAAGCCAAGAATAGAACCTGGGCCACTATTGTCAAAAGGCAAAGTCTTAGCTACTGAGTTACAGTCTTGAGAAGTTTCCATTGCTATTCCAAGAAGGATACTAGAGAAGCCACTTTTAATGTTACCAAGGTTTTTAACTGCTCAAGAAAAATTTTTAGGGCTGGATGTTGTAAACCAAAAGAAAGTATCCACATTTGGTCACAAGATTAAGATATTAAAGAGACCAAACAAGACAGAAATTCCATACAGTATTGGTTTCAGGGACCCATATCAAAGTTTATAACTGTCCAGCCTGCTGAGCTGGCTTGAAAAGCAGGTTTAAAGGGGTCCTAAACCCATATTATATCCTGCAATACCCCTCTTTCTGTTACAGAACACTGAAAGACAAATTCTTAGCACAAAATACACCAGATTTGCTACAGGCTAGGACTAGTCTTGCAAATTCTTTTTTCTGTGAATCAAACACTTACAGAGAGACAAAGAGTGATATTTACTGTTTACACAGATGGAGAAAGAGAGAGAGAGACCAGAAACCTAGCTTGTAAGAATTTCTTACTCTTTTTGCTGGCATACCAGATTTCTGGGTTCCCTTCCACTGCAACTTCCAGAGGAACGGAATGGCTTCTGATCACCCTGCTCACCTCACCATAGTTGTGGGATTCAAGCCACTTTACAAGAGAAAATCACCATTTTCTATTGTATGGAACCATAGGCAAGATACTTAAAATGCAAGATGCTGCCCAACTGGTTGCATGGGGAACTGTTTAACATTTTCCATCCCAGCAGAATTCACATAACAAAACAGACACTAGTCACCTCGTTCAGCACCCAGTATCAACCTGGCAAAGCTTAAACTTTTTCCTGTTGGTCCCTGTTGTCTTTGATCCACTCCAGGTGGGGAGGGACGACCTCAGAACAGTAATTCACAATGGAGTCTCTGGGTAAGGCAAAGAGCAGATAGTCACCATGAGACAGGCCTGTTGAACTTTCTCCAGGGCTCATCAAATGTAACAGAAAAGAAGAGTTCTCTGAGTTAGGCCTGCTGGACTTCCTCCAGCAATTCCTTCTGAGATTCCCTCCACATATACAAACACGCACAAAGATGAGACAGACAAACGACCTTCCAAATCAGATGATCCCTAACCAGGAACTCTAAGAGTATCCCTTCCAAACTATCCTCCTGTTCTCTGTCTGAGAAATCTCAAAATCTTCCTGATTGAGAAGAAGTCTCCTGAACCAAGACTCTTCCTACTAGTTAGAGCCAACCGAGATCCCAGTGGAGCCATAAATACATCCCGTGGTGGAGCTACAAAAGATGCCCTGCGATGGGGCTACAGACACCTCATCATAGAGCTACAGACCAGTTGAGAGAAGGAAGGAGGCATTAGCAGTGCCTAGTATATTCACCAGTTCTGACACCCTGCAATGGGGCTACAGACAGACACCCCACTCTGGGGTCACAGAACCAGTAAGGAGAAGGAAGGAGGCATTGGCAGCACCTAGGTTACTCACCAGACACCCTGCAATGTGACTATAGACAGAAACCCTGTGATAGGGCTACAGTTAGAGGACATTTATCCAGGATTATTTCTCCACTGCAATTAAATGCATGCACATTGGGTTGGCAGTGCCTGCCAGTGGAGAGAGTACCAGAGCCAGCCCCCAGTCCAAGAGAACTAGGCAGCAACTTGGGCTAGTTTCTGGATCCATCACTGGACAGGAAGCACCAAACTGCAGACAGGTAGCCACAAAGGCTTTCCCAGTCTGATTTCTTTCGCTGTTGTAATTTCCTCAGTTATAATTTTGCAAAAGTGGTTTCATATTCTTCAAGAGTTGAACCATACTTAAATTTTATATATATATTCATTTGTTCCTACATTGCCTTGACTACTGATTCAGTAAATAATTAATAAATATCCCCTGAATGCCAAAAATAGTGCAGGTGTATTTTATGGCCCCTGTCCTCACAGACCATAAAATCTAACAGTGGATAGTGATAAGGAGGCTGGGAATCACAATTAAATGGAGAAAAAAAGAAAAAAGGCTGGACGTGGTGGCTCACACCTATAATCCAATGCCAGCAATTTGGGAGGCCAAGATGGGTGGATCACCTGAGGTCAGGAGTTCGAGATCAGCCTGGCCAACATGGTGAAATCCCATCTCTACTAAAAATACAAAAATTAGCCAGGCATGGTTGCGTGCACCTGTAGTCCTAGCTACTCAGAAGGCTGAGGCAGGAGAATTGCTTGAATCCGGGAGGCCGAGGTTGCAGTGAGCCGAGATAGCACCACTGCACTTCAGCCTGGGTGACAGAGTGAGACCGTCTCACAAAAATATATAAATACGTAAATAAATAAATGGAAAAAATATGCTACACTAAGGAGATACAAGGTGCCCTAGGAGAATATACATCTGACACTGCCTCCTCCAGAAGAATCAGAAAGTATTCCCTTAAGAAAATATCATCTAGTCTGATACTTGAAGGATAGACAGAGAACAGTACAAAAGTCGGAAGAAATTAGAAACGGGGCTGCTGAAAATATACAGATCCCTAAGAAAAGACTTGATTAACTGAAAAAAAATGCCATCTAATCTGAGACTTGAAGGTTAGACAGACAGCAGAAGGAAAACAAGAAGGAATGAGAAGGTGGGGGCTGGAAATACAGACATCCCTAAATAGAAGCTTTCTAGAAACGAAATGAAGGGTGGAATGTTTTGAATGTAATGAGCAAGGTGGGAACAGTATCAGAAGACGAGTGAATGAGAAGGCCTAGATTAGAATAGGCTGAAAGTTTTCATGGTCAAATCTAGATATTGGAACACTCCTCATTGTGAAGACTAGAAAGGGCAGAGAGTAGGTTGATAAAGTTCTTATGAATTTATGTCTTCAGAAAGGATGTTGGCCTGAATAGAAGTAATGAACAATTAGAATTGAGAGAAGTGGTCAGATTCTGAAAATGTTTAGCAAATAAAATCGATGCAATGTGAATTAAGAAGGGAAATAAGATACAGGAAGGCCAAAGAGGTTGAATATCACCAGGTTTTGCTGCTTTTTTTGTACATGGAGTATAGGTATTATTTACTAGTATATGGAAAAGAAAATGAAGGATGGAAATGAAAAAACGAACAGTTCATCTTCGTAAGTTGAGTTGAATGAGGTTGTGAGATGTAGTTGAGATACCTCTTTGTATATTGGATGTATGGGCTTCAATACCGACATCCACATCTGGGCTGAATCCATAAATTTGAGGGTGATTTATTTATTATTTTAAGCCTATAATGGATGCCATCAGAATGTGCAGATTATACCTCAGGCCATACTTTTAATTTACTTATTTATTTATTTATTTATTTGACAAATAAATATTGTATGTATTTTCTATGTGCAACCTCCAGCTTTTATGAGTTTAGCCTGTTTAGATTCTACGTATAAGCGAGATAATGTGATAGTTTGTCTTTTGGTGCCTTGGCCTGGCTTATTTTACTTAATACAATGTTCTTCATGTTCATCAATATTGTCAGAAACAATGGGATTTACTTCCATTTAAAAGCTGAATGGTGTTGCATTGTGTATATAAACCACATTTTCTTCATCTATTCATCTGTCTGCAGACATTTAGATTGAATTTGTATCTTGCCTATTGTGAATAATGCTGCAATGGAAATAGAAGTTCAGATATCTCCTTGAGACACTTATTTTCAAATTTTTGATATATACTAAATAGTGAGATTTCTTGATCATATCTTTAGCTCTATTTTTGACTTTCAGAGGTGTCTCCATATAGGTTTCCATAAAGACTATGCTAATTTACTTTTTCTTTTTTTCTTTTTTGAGACAGTCTCACTCTGTTGCCCAGACTGGAGGGCAGTCATGGAATCTCGGTTCACTGCAACCTCTGCCTCTAGGGTTCCAGCCATTCTACTGCCTCTGCCTCCTGAGTAGCTAAGATTACAGGTGCCCATCACCATGCTCAGCTAATTTTTGTATTTTTACTAGAAGCAGGGTTTCATCATGTTGTCCAGCCTGGTCTAGAACTCCTGACCTCAGGTGATCCGCCAGCCTTGGCCTCACAAAGTGCTGGGATTACAATCGTGAGCCACCACGCAGGGCCTAATTTACGTTTCTACCAACAGTGTACAAGAGTTTCTTTTTTCTACATCCTCTCCACCATTTGTTATCTTTTGTCTTTTTGGTAATAGCCATTCCAACAGGTGGGAAGTGATATTTCATTGTGGCTTCAATTTCCCTGATGGCTAGAGAGGTTGATCATTTTTCATATACATATTATCTGTATGTCTTTTGAAAAATGTTTATTCTGGTCCTTTGCTTATTTTTAAATCAGTTTATTTTCTTTCTATTGCATTGTTTATGTTCTTTGTATTTTGCATATGAATTCCTTATCAGATTTGCAAATCTTCTCTCCAATACTGTTGATTGTCTCTTTCATCTTTTGATGGTTTCTTGGGCTGTGTAAAAGCTTTTCAGTTTTTTATGTAATTTCATTTGCACATGTTAGCTTTTGTTTCCTGTCCTTTTGTGTCACATCCAAAAATCATTGTCTAGACCAACGTCATGAAGCTGTTCCCCTCTGTTTTCTTCCAGTAGTTTCACAGTTTGGGTCCTTACATTTACATGTTTAACTCATTTTGAGTTTATTTTTGTGTATGTTTAGAGATTTTTATTCTTCTGCATGTGGTTATCCAATTTTCCCAATACCATTTATTGAAGAATTTGTTCTTTCCAGATTGTGTGTTCATGAAACCTTTGTTGAAAAGTCAAATTAATGTAAATAGTTGGGTTTATTTCTGGGTTTTCTGTCCTGTTCATTTGCTCTCTGTTTCTACTTTTATGCCACTATCGTGCTATTTGGATGACTGTACCTTTGTAGTCTATTTTGAACTCAGGTAGTGTGATGCCTGCAGCTTTGTTCCCTTTACTCAAAATAGCTTTTGTATTCAGGGTTTTCTTGTGATTCCATATAAATTTTAGGACTTGTTTCTATTTTTGTAAAAGCTGCCATTAGAATTTTGATAGGAACTGCATTGTATCTTTAGATTTCTTTGGGTATTATGGACATTTTAATAATAGTAATTTTCCCGTTCATCAACTCAAAATATATTTCTACTTATTTTTGTCTTCTTCAATTTCCTCTATCAATATTTTATAGTTTTGAGATTTGTTATTATTGTTGTTATTTTTGAGACAAGATCTTGTTCTGTAGCCAAGACTAGCATGTAGTGTCACAATTATTGCTCACTATAGTCTCAAATTCCTGGGCTTAAGCAATCCTCCCACCTCAGACTTCCAAGAAGCAAGGACTATAGGCACATTGCTACGATGGCCAGCCAACTTTTTAAATTTTTTGTACAGACAGAGTCTCAGCATGTTGATCAGGTTGGAGTTTTATACTTTTATGTGTATGTGTTTTTTTTTTTACCCATTTGGTTAAATTCATTTCTAAGTATTTTTGTAGCAATTTTAAATAGAAATTTATTTATTTTAAAGATGGTTTATTGTTATACAGAAACACTACAGATTTTATATGTTGATTTCTTTATCCTGCAATTTTCTTGAATTTGTTTATTTGTTCCAAAATATTTGTGTGGATCCTTTAGGGTTTTCTGTGTATAAGACCATTTCATTTTTAAACAGGCACAATTAAACTTCTTCCTTTCCAATTTTGATGCCTTTTATTTATTTTTGTTGTCGAATTGCTCTGGCCAGAACTACGTTGAAAACAAGTGGTGAATGTGAGTATCTTTGTCTTCTTCCCGATCTTAGAGAAAGGGTTTTCAACTTTTCACCATTGAGCATGATGTTAGCTGTGTGTTTGTCATACGTGGCATTTTTTGTGAAAAACTCTTCAATTTTATTGCTTATTATATTTCTTCACATATCATTTATTCAGTCAACACTATATTAGTTTACTGAGCACACAAATAAATAAAACAAAAGCCCAGAACTCAGGCAGATTGGATATCCCACAAACTAATCTGTGTACTGTTTGCAAATCACACTGTGTTCCAACACCCGTACATGATGTTGCAAGACTAATATTTTTGCTACCTGTTCTCAGAAGCCTTTGTGATCTCACCTGTTGGAATGTACTAATGTTTTCTGAGCCCCTTAAACATCTTGTCTACATTCTCTTAAGAAGCTCTTCACCAACTCTCAGGCAATGTAGTTTGATTCTGAACCCCTAGATTTCAATTCTTATTCCCAGTTACTATATACTCGATGTTCTTTCACATTATTTGAGTTAATTACTTATTACCTTTCATTTTCCATATAAGAGAGGTTAATATATGTTTTACATGGAATTTTTGTGAAATTTCAGTAATGCACTTGGCATGATGGGGACTCAATGAATATTAACTATTTTAATTGAACCATATCATGATTAACTTATAGAATATGGTAAAAAAAAAAAAACAAGATTTGAATCCTAATTCACATGATATGAAGCAAGTTATCATTTAAATGGTAAATATAAAATAAGGAATGTAATAACTACCCCACTGGCTTACTGTGAGGGTCCAGTATATTAACATTTGTAAAACCCTTGGTACAGTGATTTGTAAATAATAATGATAATTATAATGATGATTTATATTGCTTTATATGCATTCCTTTTTTTATTTATAATAAGTACATGGGAGATGTTACCCTTTATTAAGTTAGTTTGTGTTAGGTAACTTTTTTCCTGATTTTCAATGTCTAATGTCTTTCTCATAATAGCTGTCCAATAAACATTTATGAAAATATTAATTCAAGATAACCCAGACAATGAGGCTGGAGCTTCTGTGCCAGAGTTTTTGTGCAATGTCCTGACATGATTTCTTTAAATGTCATTTTGTGTCAACACTATCCTTACATCTACACGGATTGTATAATGTCTTCATAGCATTGATTGAGAATTGATAAGATATCCAGCATTTCTCTGTACAATCTGCCAAAATCATATCTGTTGTATTGAAATAAAGGATGTATTACTTTGATATCTATATTTCCTCATAAATATTCAAATTACTGTAAGGAGTAATACATTAACATGGTGTCAAATTAAATTAATCGACTACACTGGAAGATTAGTAATCAGGTTACTTTCAATTTTAAATTTTCATTGAGAACAAGATTTGAAAGAATTATAAGTATGGATGCACTCATCCATTTATTCTTTAATTTATGTATTTAGCAAGCATATTAAGTACTTTTAAACATTTTGAATACAAAGATGGGGGTATAGGATGTATGTTAAAAAATGCAAATTCAAAGATATAGTTCTTTCACCAAGAAAACTAAATACAGAAAAGAGTAAAAATCATATAGCCTGTAGGAAGAATTTATATTCTAGACAAGAGCATTGACTTTCCCGAGAATACATATTTTAGGCAGATCATTATCACTATGGGTCGTGAACCAGTAAAAGAGAAAAATGAATACAGTGGATGACCAGGAAGTTAGCATTAGGTCCAATGCCACAGAAGGAAGATGAGAAGCTAAAAGAAAAGAAAAGAAAAGAAAAGAAAAAGGAACAAAAAAGAAAATAAAAAGTATTAGGTGGCAATAAATTGTTAAACAGCTGGGTAGGAATTTGATGAATGACAGAAATCTACGGGTACAGGAAGACAGATGGTGAAGCAGGACATACTTTCAGAAGTATTTCACATTGTAGAACTATATCTAAAGTGACGGTGAAACTCTTTAAGCTGTGCCCATAGTTAAAGGAGTCTTTCTATTTCTAACAGAGGGCAACCAGAGAAAAAAGCCACTTAAGATGCTGGAATCCCTGGGCAAAGATTTCCTCACTGGCGTTTTAGATAACTTGGTGGAACAAAATGTGCTGAACTGGAAGGAAGAGGAAAAAAAGAAATATTATGATGCAAAAACTGAAGACAAAGTTCGGGTCATGGCAGACTCTATCCAAGAGAAACAACGTATGGCAGGTCAAATGCTTCTTCAAACCTTTTTTAACATAGACCAAATATCCCCCAGTAAAAAAGGTAAGATTGGGTCTTTTACAATGAATGTCTCAATTTTCCCAGAATCTATTTAACTCCAAGGCCTAAGCAGTGTCTTCTGTGATTCCCTTGTCTTTCCCTTCCTAAACTATCATTTTCACTAAACCTGTCATTGTCCTTTTAGAGACCACTTCACCTTTTGTGGGGTGGAGTCCAGTTTACAATCAGATAAAAGACTGAGTCCTTGTGTTTAGATTTTGTACAAAAATAGTTAATAGTTCACACCTTGTAGTAAGGGATACATAGAACTAAACCTAGATTCTGTCACCTGTGACCTATGCGACTTCCTGCAAGTTGCTTAACTTCCCGAGCTCCCTATTTATTAGTTTTACCATCTGTGAAATGAAGACAATTCCAGTACTTTCTGGAATCTTATCATAAGATCGTCTAGGCCTAGAAACATTATAATGACAGGCACCACATGCCAACAACTCCCAAGATATTAGCTCTCATCTGGAACTCTCTCCTCTGAACTCCAGACTCATTTAACTCTAGCAGCATATTCAACAGGTCTGCTTGAGTGTTTTGCTGGCATCACAAAACAAATACAGCTAAAACTATACACTTTGTTCTCCAGAATAAAACTGTTGCATTTTTATTCCCTTTTCATCTCAGTAAACAGAAACAACATCTACCAAGTTTCTCCCACCAGAACACAACTGGTTTCTTCACCAATTAATAACAGTAATCAGTAGTTTTCTTGGCACATAGTGGATGCCTAAATAACGTAGGATGAATAAATAAATAAAGTGTATGCATTCAATAAATATTAGTTTTCATAATTATTATGTGGATGCTATGAACTAGACTTTTCCAGTGCTTACTTATTTCTGCGAGTTATAAAATATGATAAGGAGAATCTCTGTAAAGTGTCTAAAATTTTAAAACTTCTTTTCGGAACTTTTGACCCAGATTGAATTATGTATTATTAGAGGTTAAATATTCTCATATTGAAGTTCACCAGAGACAGACTCAATTCCCCCCCCAGAATTTAAGCTTAAAGATTGAGCCATGAAGTATTACAGATTACCAATAATGATAAATAGTAATAAACAAAAGGAAATATAAATTGTTGAGACCTCACCATATCAAATGAGCTTCTTCAATCAGCACTCCTTTGTGAAAAAGGGGTGTTCCTACCAACAGGGAGCACATGCTAGCATGACAGTTGTTCAAGATTATAAGAAGGTAGCATTCTCATTCGTATTTAAACTGGTCCCTTCGCAGGGCTTTTCGTTTGTTTTGTTTTTTTCTGAAACCTGGGATGGCATGGAAACAATCTCCGTTTTCAAAAAGTCAGTGATAGTGCAACTAATCGGAATTAGAGTAGAAGTAATAGAGGCTTCAGAATGGTTTTAGCAAACCCAGATATCACAATGAGCATTCGATTCTAAACTGAAGTAACCTATCTGATTAGCAGAGGCTGTGGCAGGAATAAGGCAGCTGCAGCCCCTCACAGGTGGGGTCTAAAGTAGCTCCCTGGGCTCTATCTTCAGATGGAGTCTCCAGAGTGATCCCAGAAAAATTTAGGTACACTGCCAGTGTACCTACAGTGTACCCAGCTCTCTTTGGGCAGCAGTCTGCACTATAATATGTATCATCCTGTAATGAAATGATTTGCTTTCATGCTAATTTTACTATTGGATATAAGATAGAAATTTTATCTAATTTTTAATTTTACCTGAATTTTATCTACACATACACACATAATTATCATTAGGAGATGATTAAGTTAGGAAGTTCTCCAAACCTGTAAGTGAACTGGAAACAGAAAACGTTGGATTAGAAAACATACCCTCTAACCAGGGAATATCCAAGGATCCAGCATGTCTTCACATTGGCAGAATTTTCTGAAATAGGACGAAGGTCATATATCACTGTGTAATCTATGAAAAAAGATGCTCAGAAGGTTTGATATTCATACACACTCTTACAACTTGTTACATCTCCAGAGTTCAGACTGGCTGGCTTTACAAATAGCTGGCTTTACAATTTGCACAGGGATAATTGAAGTTCATTTGTTCTAGAATCACTAAAAATTAACAACAAAGTTGCTAAAAAATAATGCCTTGAAAGTACAAGATTCAATATTCTGCGGTTTGGTGTATGTATGTATCGGTATGTGTAGTGGGGATTAGAAGGGGACAATTACACCAAAATGGGATTTTGTTCCATCCTGTATGGGATAACTATTAAGCATTTGGCTTGTGGCTAAAGACACATGTTAAAATAATACTTTTTATATGTTATGTTAAATAAATGTTATTAGAATTAATGTTACCTGTTTAACTTTACTTTTTACATGTGATAGTAGAAATTAAATACTGGACATGGAACACATATTAAATTTGTAGTAGATCACACTCTGACAATTATTTACTCAGTATACTCTTGCACAGACACAATAGAAAGTCCACACAGATAAATGAGTATCCTGGAGTAAAACCTTTGGAAAAATCAAATTCTTTTGACTGTATAAAGAAAGGCCAAATTTAACACCAACATCATAGAAATGTTTTCCCCAGAATGATCAGAATCTATGATTACATGTTTGGGTGGATCTTCTTTTCTATCTTTTCGAGTAGCAATACATCTCCTGATGTAGAATACTAGATATGAGATACCACTAAAACCCCTGTATGTGAAGAAATCTTCTTCCCAGGACGTCTTCTCTCTCGAGCTTCTTAGGTGACAAATTGGGTCACAGAGGCAGAAATCACAATTTATGTTATGTGATATCCTGCAGCTCATCCGAATATCGAGGCTGGACCACCTGAGTCAGGAGAATCTATAGATGCCCTCAAGCTTTGCCCTCATGAAGAGTTCCTGAGACTATGTAAAGAAAGAGCTGAAGAGGTGCTATGCTATCTGCATTAAACAGTAAAAAAGAAGAGAAATTGCTTTCCTTCAGTGCACCATTTCTTACAGCACTAAATGATTGGGGGTGGGGATGGCAGTAACCATTTGCAATAACGCTTTTAGTAAGGGAAAGATTATGTGACTTCACAATGATACCAATCCTCTCTCAACCCATAATGCAGATCATTTTCATGAGTTGAGAGAAAATTGGTATTTCTATGGCTCATGTATTTATTCTTGTAATTATTTGGATTTTATGAACATTGTAGCATTAGTCATGGAATAAACATATTTACAAGATAAGATAGCTGACTAGTAATTGGTTGCACTCTAGTTGAAAAGTCTAGACATGAAGGATACTTGGGAAATATAATTAAAGCTTGAAAAACAGTGTACATTTATGTGTTAAAAATAGTCACAAAATAGCTATGCTTCCAAAGGCAAAGACTTTTGCTGTATTCATTGTTTCAGTGGCGCCAATGACAACATCTCTTGCTTTGTATGAAATTTGACCTGAACTTTGAATGCTAAGAAAGATTGGAGTAGTTGAAGAAGAAAAGAGAAAAGAAAAGGGGTAGAAATTATCTAGTTTCCTCAAGATTCTTGAATAACCATTTCAGATATGTCCTGGTTCTTTCCCTGGGTTCTTCAGAGAGAGAAACTCAGTGTCTTTGATGCAAGTTAGAGCAGAGAGCAGCTGCATGAAGACTTAAAAAAGCAACATTGATAGGCATAAAGGGGCTGAAAGAAGACTTGAGTAAATTAAATTTACTGTGTCTCCATATCCTGCAGATCTATCCAATAAAGGAGAGAAATGACCGCACACGCCTGGCTCTCATCATATGCAATACAGAGTTTGACCATCTGCCTCCAAGGAATGGAGCTGACTTTGACATCACAGGGATGAAGGAGCTGCTTGAGGGTCTGGACTATAGTGTGGATGTAGAAGAGAATCTGACAGCCAGGGTAAGAACCCCTCAGCTGCCACAAACACATACATATTCAACACACATCCTTCTAATAACTACTTAGCTTCAAGAAGCTCAACAAGGTTTAACAACCTGTGTGTGTGTGTGCGTGTGTGTGTGTGTGTGTGTGTGCGTGCGTGTATATGCAAAATGAGAGTACTAGATTGGTAAATCTATGTCTCTTTGGTCCTCCAAATATCCTCAATTCTGGAAAACTAGACTAAACATGATTGGCACATGTTTTTACATTTCTTATTGAATTCCAAAATCATGTGATTGGGATGCAGCCCCAAGAATCCCCAGAAAATTATAGACTAATGAATGCTAAATGGGGGCACACTTGTAAAACAAATATTGAGTCCTAAACCTGGTGCCAAGAGCTATTCTTAACATTGGGAATAGGTCTGTAAATGAGGTAAATGAGACGGGAATTTCCCAGCTGGCATTCATCTAGGTTACAGTGGAGAGAAACGGTGAAATTTTAAGAAAAGAGACAACTTCAAGCACCAGGTGTGCATGTGTGTGCCTATGAAACAGTGACAAGACAGCCAAAAGTAAGCAAAACGAAAAGAAAAAGGAAACATGAGACAGAATTGCAGGGTTGAGAGCAATGTTTTTGGGTTGGTTGGAGACGGCTCTGGAAAGACACGAATGCAGTGCCTTCAAAGTAGGAGACGCTAATGTGAAAGAGCTGAGCTGAAAACGAACCTGGCACATGAGAACCACAAAGAGAAGACCAGTGTGACTAGAGGTTGAAGGAGAATGGACACAGTATGAGGGTGGAGTATGGTCAGGCCAGAAGTTTGATTCTATTCTAAGCAGAGTGGGACGGATTTTACAAAGAAGGTGCTGTGTTGCATTTATAACACATGACTCTTGGTAGGTAGGGAGAGAAAAGATTGAGATGGAAAAGAAAAAGTAACACGAGTAACACATAACGATATACAATATACTAAGAAGAGAGTATGTCAGTAGGAAGGGAGAAATGGGAACCCACAGCCCATAGAGGAAGGAAAAAAAACCATAAAACAGGCTGTTCTATGACTGGAGTTAAGGCAATATGTGAGCACCATGACCGGAGCGTCACGTATGTTGCTTGCTTTCACTCATGGGGGAATCTAGGGACGGGTCCCTATTCATTGGTGATGCTTCGTCTGACTGGAAGTTAGACTGGCTCTTTACAGGGATATTGGAGTCAGCGCTGGAGGGCATTGCTGGCCCGGGACCAGGAGCACAAGTCCTCGACAGCACGTCCTGGTGCCCTCATGTCTTCATGGCATCTTCCTGGGGGAGGGAATCTTGCGGAACTTGCACATGATGAGAAAACCCAGATGTTGCTTGCCTTTATGACCTGTCTTCCAGATATTCAACAAAACCGAAACTGGCCTCAGTCGAAGGACAAACCTAAGGTCATTCATTGCTCCAGGGCCTGCCAGAGGCGGTGGGTGCTAAAAAATAATGCCTTGAAGTTTACAAGATTCAGTATTCTTGCTGTTTGGTGTGTAGTTCAGTGCCTGGGGGAGAGTATGTGTAGGTAGCTTGGGGTGTATGCAGAGGATTGTGATGTTTGGTTTATATTTAGGGGAAACAGTCTTAGACCCCATCCAGTGCAAATAAAGTACAATGAATTCTAAAGAAACTCTACCTAAGGGTCTGGTAGAATGAGAAATTGTCTCATCAGCGGAGAAATTTCTGTACAATTTTATCCACAGTAAGCGGTGAAGGAGATCATCAGAATCCCTAAATCAAAGTTAAACAGAAATACTGAAACTTTGGAATGGAATCATTTTCATGATAGCTTGATTTGTAAATGTTTTACAGACATTTGCACATTGTGTGGTTTGAGAAGAATTTCATTTGAAACTGGGGCCATTATGTAAAACAGCATCCCTTTTTCTTATAATTATTGAGGGGGAAATTAGTAAACAGATCAGGAAACTTTAGAATGTTGCAGTTCAATTTTGCTCCAGAGATTCAATTGTCTCATGGCTGGCTGAGGATGGTGGTTCATGCCTATAATCCCAACACTTTGGGAGGCCAAGACAGGAGGATGGCTTGAGGTCAGGAATTTGAGACCAATTGTCTCATAGCTCTTGGAAGCTATTTTTCGAAAGAAAACAATTTTTTTTTCTAAATATGATAAATTCAAGATGATCTCACTATCAGTAGGCACACTGTTGAATGACACTGGAGAGAAAGCAAAGTGGTGTGTGTGTGTGTGTGTGTGTGTGTGTGTATTTGTGTCTGTGTGGCTCTGTATGTTTGAAACTAGTAAGAATGAATATTCAAAAAGAACAAGGTGGGCAATTGTGATAGCCATTCTGTGGGAGGCACAGCAGTGTGCAGAAAGTTAATGTCTCTACAGCAAACCGTGGGGAACTGTGGGTCAGAGACTCTCCAGCATCCTTGGAAGTGGCCTCTTCACAGTCACCTGAGAACCTGGAGGAAGACGCTGTTTACAAGACCCACGTGGAGAAGGACTTCATTGCTTTCTGCTCTTCAACCCCACGTATGTATCTTTCAGTGGCAGTAAGGGATTTGTGGGCCTGAGGCTACCTTTTGAATGAATCTACAAAATCAAGAATCCCTGTGAAACAATGATCTGATAGAATGTTGTGTGCTCTCCACATATTTTACATGATCTTATGTGTGATATGAAAACAGATTCCGACCCCCTCCAAAACACACATTTTTGAAAATTATACTTTTATTATAAGTGTTACACTTTACAGTCAGAGGCATACCAAATATTAAAGTAACCCAATACATGGAAACCCATTCACCACTCACCATTTAAACATATGATGAATTCTGTTTTTTTTTTTTTTATTAAGCCCATTTAACATTTTACGTAGTGTTTTTATGGATTCCAGGAATGACTTCTCTTTCTCAAATGATCAACTTCAAGTCTTCTTCTCCATATTTCCCATGTGATTCTACAATGACCAGTGCCATTGCATGCCCTCCTAGAACTGTGGATACCCTTTAAAATGAGTAGAAGAATTAAGTGGAATTATCCCACTTTACAGAGGAAGAAATAGAAGCTCAGAAAGATGAAGGAACTCCCCAATGTTCACAGTGAGTAAGCAACAAAAAATTGCTACCAGGCTCCAAAGTTGTGGGGTTGATTAGGTCTAATCTCAGGGAACATTGGTTAGTATTTCACTTCTAGGTAATTATCTTAAGGAGCGTACATTTAACTGTTTTTGATTTGTATATTTTTTAAATCTTATTTTTTAAAAACACTTTATTGAGGTATGATTGACATAAATAATGGTACATATTTAATGTGTACAACTTAATGAGTTTGGAGATATGTATGTACTCCTGAAATCACCACCACTATCTATGCCATGAACATATCTCTCTTCTCCAAAAGATTCTTCCACTTCTCTGTTAATTATTATCATCATTCCGTGATTGTGTGTGAGAAGTATACTTAGCATAAAATCTACTCTTTTAGCAAATTTCAAGTACATAAAACAGTATTGGTTACTATTAGCACCATCCTGTACAGTAGATTTTTATCACTTTTTTTGTCTTCTATAACTGAAACTTGTCATGTGTTCATCATTTTGTTTATTATATGGTGAAAGACAGCGTGGCATAATCTGCAAACAACCATAGAGCCTGGTAGCAATTTTTTGTTGGTTACTCAATGTGTGAACATGGGGAAGTTGCTTCATCTTTCTGAGCTTCTATTCCTTCCTCTGTAAAGTGGGATAATTCCAGTTATTTCTCAAGCCCCTATAAAAGCCGAGAGAATGAGAGTGAGTTTTGTAGTAGGAAGTCAATCCCAAGAATCAAAAGTCATTCACTACACAATCTCCTGCAATGCTTACGAACTGCAACTTTTGGTCACCTTTTGCTAGGTTTTCTGTTTACTTTCTGTGGAAAGTGGGTAAATGTCAGGTTGTAAGTGCTTCCTACAAATCTGTAAAGATAATTCCCAAGCTACGCTTTTCTTTTTAAAAAATTCTCAAAATGAAAGTATAAACAAAAACATAGTGAAAGTCATAGCCCAAGGCATACCCATCTGTATCATCATAGATAACGTGTCCTGGAGAGATAGCACAATGGGCTCCGTCTTCATCACACAGCTCATCACATGCTTCCAGAAATATTCTTGGTGCTGCCACCTAGAGGAAGTATTTCGGAAGGTAAGTGTCTCTTTCTTTTCTAGTTATTCATTTATTTCTTCAGGAAGAATTTGTCATGATTCACCTTTCACTTCACAATGACAATCTTTGTCAGGGAAGTGAAAGTAGAGAGGTACCTAGTTTCTGTCGTTCGGGTGTTTGAAATATGGCTAAGGAAAAGACAATTCCAATATATCCCAGCAGAAGATCAAAGTAAAATAAAAAAATGTCAACCATAAGCTTTATGCTATGGACTATAAGTTCTTAAGTTTTAGAGAAGGAAAAATATTTTGAAATAATTTTGATTACTTAGTTTATTAAATGAATGAAATCTGAGTGCTCTGCTAGGTCATGGAGTTCCTCCTAGTGACAGAGGGGTAAATGAGGCCTACATGATGTAAGCCTATCTTCTAGGACTCACATTTTCGTGGGAGATATGGATACTGAAAATGTGGGTTAACCAACAAATATGCGCTTACAGATTGCGATAGGATCCATAAAGACATGTGAGAGGGAACAAAATGAAGTCATTCTTTCAATAAAATGTGTAGAAGGAAAGGTTTGCTATTCCTTGCCCAACTTGGGACATTCCTTATTCCCACTACTTCCTATATTATTTTTCTCCATAGCTCGTACCTCCACCCACTCAGCATAGTTTATTTATGTGTCTGTTTTTTAACCTGTATTTACTCACTAGCATGCAAACTTCATTATAGCAGAGATTTGCTCAGTAATTCAACAAATCGGGCATGTAGCAGATATTCAACTAATAATTACTGAATAAATACATGCATAAATACATAGATAAATGTTGCCTCTTGTTTAAAGAGAAAATGGGACTGGCATTAACATAGAATAGTATAATTTTTAGTAAAGTAAAAATTGTAGAAAACAGTAAAACTCCCATGGGAAAATAAAGATACACCTTGGCATTTAAAGAAGAAACCATCCAGGACTAGCACAGTCACTCATTCCTGTAATCACAGCACTTTAGGAGTCCAAAGGAGGGTGGAGTGGCTTGAATCCAGGAATTTGAAGTCAGCCTAGGCAGCATGGCGAAACCCATCTCTACAAAAAATACAAAAATTAGCCAGGCATATTGACTAGAGCCTGTAAACTGAGCTACCTGAGAACTGAGGTGGAAGAATCACTGGAGCCCAGGAAGCAGAAGTTGCAATGAGCTGAGATTGTACCACTACCCTCTAGCCTGGGCAACAGAGTAAGACCCTGTCTTAAAAAAAAAAAAAAAAAAAAGTAATGAAAGGAGGAGGATGACGAGGAGAATGAGAAGGAGGAGGAGGAGGAGGAGAAGGGAGGAGGAGGAGGAGGAAATGCAGCATAAATTGAGACAGAGTTCCTGTGAATAGAGATCTAGGAAGTTAAATCTTTTAAATCTTTTTGGATAATTAGGAGTTAGACATTGTACTTTCAAGGATATTCATAGAAAAAGGAACTGAAAATTCTGGTTTTAGGATAAGTAGACTCTTACCAATTAGTTGATGCAAAAAAACTTCAAGATCAGCTTGGTGGCGGAGATATGAAAGTTGTTCAGTGTTTGGGTCTTAAAGATAAGATACTGGGGCTGGGCGCGGTGGCTTACCCCTGTAATCCCAGCACTTTGGGAGGCCGAGGTGGGTGGATCACAAGGTCAGGAGTTTGAGACCAGCCTGGCCAACATAGTGAAACCACGTCTCTACTATAAATACAAAAAAACACAATTAGCTAGGCTTGGTGGCGGGCACTTGTAATCCCAGCTACTTGGGAGACTGAGGCAGAAGAATTGCTTGAACTCAGGAGGCAGAGGTTGCAGTGAGCTGAGGTCGCACCATTGCACTCCAGCCCAGGAGACAGTGCAAGACTTCTTCTCAAAAAAAAAAAAAAAAAAAAAAAAAAAAAAAAAAAGATAAGATACTCGGATTTAATTCTCCTTCAGTTGAGGAATCAGCTTTGGTGGGCATTGAAAGTACAGAGTCCTTCCTTATGCAGTTTTCATGAACAATTTCCAAGGAATAACTTATTGTCAGATCTCTAGGTCAGAAATGGAAAATAGAGAAAATGAATGTTGAAAGACGTTGGATTAGACACAAGGTGTTTATTTTGATGTAAAGAGTGCAGTCTGACATGGAGTGTTAATTCTAAGAGGCAGGGGGCAATGTTGAGGAGTTAGAATGCCCATGGTCTTGGTTCTATGAAACGTGCAAGCTCTTTTCATTCCAGGTGTTGTCTGGTTCATGGTGCAAGATGCTTTCTGAGACCTCAAAAGAGTCTTATCTCATCTATAGCCTATTTTATTTTTCAGGTACAGCAATCATTTGAAACTCCAAGGGCTAAAGCCCAAATGCCCACCATAGAACGACTGTCCATGACAAGATATTTCTACCTCTTTCCGGGCAATTGAAAATGGTTAAGTATTGAGAGTTGTTGGTGGTGTGTAAAATAAATGAGGGAGTGATATTGGTGGTCAGGTCCAATGACAAAGGACAGCTGAGTACTTGGATGGTCAAGTTGGTGTTTTTGTTGATGTAGTCTGGTGATTATCTGCTACTTTTTTTCTGACTTATATGCATTTGGATTCCTCCAACTCTACAATTAATCAGGCAATCAATCAATCAAGGAAGTAAGAAAAGCTGCAGCAGAATGTGATAATGAATAACTCAGGATAACAATTATTAAAGTGGAAACATGCTCATCCTTCCATTACTATTTATATTCATTTATCTCTCATAGTCTTTCTCTTTTATTCTCCCTTTCTTACACACACACACACACACACAGAGAGAGAGAGAGAGAGAGAAAGAGAGAGAGAGAGAGAGAGAGAGAGAGAGAGAGACTAAGTAACCAAACACTGCATCAAACCCTGAACAAAACAGAGTAAACAAAGGAGCTAACTCTGGAGACAGCAACATTTTGATCCTCTAAGTGAGGATGTCACAGCAAATACCACATTACCGACATACCAGATAGTAGAAAATACATCCTACACTGTAGAGTTTGTGTTGATCTAGGCTCTGGTTCTCAGACTGTTCTCACAATGCAGATCACCAATCACTCAGAGTTGGCTTCTGAATCCTTAATCACAGTCCAGAAGTTCCTTCAAGCTCCCATGTAACTTTTGTTATTATTTTGATCACAATGTTATAGAATGGGTACATTGAGTCTGTACCAAGTGATTACTTTCTTCACTCATAACAGCTTTATTTCACACTAGATTATAAGACTATTATCAAGTTCCCTCCAACATGCATACTTAAAATTATATTTTACAGTGAAATGTATAAAGTTGTTCTCAATACTTCCAACATTTACCGCATAATTTTTTACTCTTGGTTTCTGACACTTCAATCACAATATTGCATCATTTCAGCATAACAGTTTTCAGTGCCTAATCCATCCAGTGGGGTGACATTTGGACATTGAACTATTTATTGACCAATATTTGCTAACACTAACTGTGCACCAGGTTCTGTTCTAGATGCTTGGAATATGCCAATTAACAAAGTAAATAGATTCCTTACACTCAGACAGCTTATATTCTAGTGAGTAGAAACAGACTCTGAAAACATAAACTGGTAAATACATCACAGGCCAGAAAGCAAAAAAAGATAAAAGGAAGAATAAAGGAAGAGAAAGGAAAACACAGATTGATGGATGTTGTACTCCTATAGATATTTCACTCAAAAGCTTTTCTTGAAATAATGAAATCAGAACAAAGAATGGAGAGAGTTGGGGAGTGAATAATGTGGTTCTTATGCAGGAAAAGTGTTCCAGTACAGAATACAGCCAGTGCAAATGCCCTGGGGTAGCAATGCACTAAATATATTTAAATAACTGCAATGAGATAGTGTGACCAAAAGAGAACATTACTGGGGAAAATGGCAGAGACAAATTAGGAGAAGCAGTGAGAAGTCAGATCTCATGGTTCTATGTTAGCACATGGTAAACCTTTAAAAATTGTTACCTGAGTGAGACAGGAAGCCTTTCTAGTGCTTTAGAAAAAAGAAGTGATATACTTTAAATTAGGTTTTACAAAGATCACATTTTGGTGAATAGACTAAGATGTCACAAATGGAAATCAAGGGAAGTGGCAAGAGCACATAGAAGAGGATGCAAGAAGAATCATGATGAGGGATGGGATGAAGGCAACAAGGGTGATCATCTTGACATTCTGTTCTTTCTCTCCCCTGCAGGAAGCCACAAGCAACCCAGTCCTCCTTTATCAACTTCAAGGAGCACCTTCATTAGTACAGTTAGCATATTTAACATTTTGTATTTCAATAAAAGTGAAGACCAATGAATGGTGTCTTTTTCTAATAGTGAATATAATTTCAATGAAAATGGTGGGTGAGTGGAAATGGAGGAAGCTAACTGGATTTTCGAGTTTTATGGCTCATGAAATATCTATATTTGGCTGATGAAGAAAACTGACTGCGACTTACCCCCAACAATAGGATGAAAGAAGATGTTACCGAAAACTATAGTGAGATACTGCCTTATACGCATTTGAATGACTCCCATCAAAGAAAACCCCCAACAAACAGAAAATAACAAGGGTTTTCAGGGATGTAGAATAATTGAAATCCTGTGCTCTGTTGGTGAGAATTTCAAATGGTACAGCCACCATGGAAACCTGTATGGTAGTGCCTCATAAAATTAGAAGTAGAGTTACCATATGCTCCAGAAATTCCACCTATAGGTACATAACTAAAGTAATTGAAAACAGGGTCTCAAAGATGTATTTATACACCCACATTTATAGCAGCATTGTTCACAATATCTAAAATGTGGAACTATCCCATAACTGATAAATGAATAAGCAAAATGTGGTGTATAAACATAATGGAATTTTATTCAGCCTTAAAAGAGAAGGAAGTTCTGACATTTGTTACAATATGAATGAACCTTGACATTATGCTATGTGAAATAAGGCAGCAGTAGAAAACTCATATGGTGTGATTTCCCTTACATGAGGTACCTAGGGTATTCAAATTCATAAAGACAGAAAGTAGAAGGGTGATGGCCAGGGACTGTGGGGAGGAGGAAATGGGGAGTTATTATTTAATGATATAGAATTTGAGCTTTGCCAGATAAAGAGGAATTCTGCAGGAAAATGGGGGTGACTGTTATATGACATTATGAATGGATTTAGCATCAAATACTACATTTAAAAATGTTAAGATGGTCAATTTTGTGGTATGTATTTTTAAGACAATAAGACATTGGGGAAAAGGGGGATAATTGGAGGTGAGAAAAGATGGAATAAATTGCACCTAGGAAATTCTGATCAACTTACACATAAGAGAATTAAGCTACTATGCAAAACTGATGAAAGAAGACATGAGAGTAAAGTATAGTATTTATTATTTCAAAATGAATCAAGGAAATAATTGGAAATCACACCACCATCAAATAGTATGTAGAACAGGAGAGAAATTTGGCAGTGTGAATGAGCTACATTTCATTTTTCATATAAGACCGTTAACCACTTTCTGCTGTGATAAATCTTAGCAAAACTAGGAGTCCAAGCATATATGTCTTTTTTTCCTCCAGAGTGTTCATCAAATTGAGTTAGGCAACTTTACTTTCACACACCTGTGATGCCTCAGGAGCCACCTCGACATACACATGTCAAGAGAATTATTAATTCTATATCTGACGATGTCTCAATTCCACTTTCACCATACAAAGCAGGAGATCAAAGGTGTCACTCACAGATACTCATCTATTCTGCCTTAGCTGTTAAATAACTGTCCAGTCATTCAGTGAAGACCCTCTTGTTTCCCAAGTGATGTACGTGGTTTCAAGTGACTTACATCTTGAACAGGATTTATTATCAATCAGTCAAGTAAGTGGAAAAAAATTTAGTAGAGAGTATGCTATTTCAATGTCCATCTTTCTTTAGGTACACTAGGAAGTTACCTTAACACACAAGACTCTCAAGCAGTATTTTCTCCTTCCTAGGTAATGGTGCTTCTAAGGAAATAGCGTTCTTTGAATCCTATATAGGATAATCCCAGGGTAAGAGGGTTATGGGTAATTCTCATGGATTGACCATATTATTTTTTCTCTTCTTAATCTATTCTGCTTCCACAGAGGCTATTCCGATAGTTTCACTACTCCTGTGTACACATTTGTATGAACAAATTTTGAATTTGTGTATTAAATCCTGATTTCCACTTAAGTGCCAGACTTTACAATTCAAGCGTCTACTGAACATATTCACTCACATCTCCCAGAGACGCCTTTGTCTGAACATTCCCACAGTTGAATGTGCCATTTTTCCCCCCTGCTGCTTCTCTTTCAGTTTCTCCTATCTTGGTTAATGATGTCCCCATTACCAGTTATTCAATCCAGAAACCCGAAACTCATCTTGAGCTCTTTCTTCTCACTCTCGTCCAACATTCAAACTTTTGCCAAGTTTATGGATTTATTGTTCGAATTGGGATCTCTCTCTCCATTTCTACTTCTACTACTATATTTCAGAGCCCCTATTCCTGAAATGCCATATAATTCCTTAACCATAACTTTTACTACATGTTTTGGTAATTTAAAAAATAAATTCAGTTTCCCCCATTAGACTTTAAGCTTTAAGATAAAATTTTTAAATGTCTGACTTATTCATAAGTATGGACTCATCTAACAGTTGGTTGCCCATAGTGTGCATTCAGTAAATACTTGTTAAAAGAACACTTCACTAAATAATTTCATTAGAATTAATATTACTTACTAGACCACTAGAAAAATAATTATTCACATGCTAACTGTATTCTGTACCCTGTTCCATGGACTAGATAGAGAAAAATGAACATGACAAACAATGTTCCCATTTTTATTGCACTCACGTGAATACGTAAATCCTTAATGAATAGGTAATTTAAAATATCTATCCTGAAATTAAAGCATTCCAATAATTTAGGGATATAAATGAGACTACACACGCCTATAACCATTAATGCAGGATGTTTTAAAAAGGTGAAACACTTATAATGGCTCAGATATGGTGGAAACTTATTTCTCATTCATGAAAATTCTAAAATCGTCATTCTTTTCTAATAGGCAGCTCTTCTCAACCCAGAAGCTTAGACATCTTTTATTCTATGGTTCTGATAATCTGCAACATGACAATGTTAAAATAACTGATGTGTACTAAGAAGAAATCCTAAAGGTTGGCACGAAGGCTCATTAAAACAATGTCTAATGATTGCTATCATGACTAATAAGTAAATAAATAGGCAAGCATATATTTTTTAAAGAAACATTTAATTAAGACTACTTCCGTTAAATTGTATCTTAGTGTTTTCTGGGTGTTTAATTATGCATGGCCTTGAAAAGCTCTCTTTTCTCTAAAATATTCGTAAAATGCTGATTCTAAGATATGAAAGTAGATGCCTGTATTGCACCACTGGAAATCTCCTCTGGCTTGGAATGTGTTCCATTAGCAGTGAATTCACTCAATGGTGTTAATGACTAGATCAAGATTGTCCTCCTAAGAATGTACCTCTTTCTTTATGGCTTCACACATAGATGATGATGTAAGAAACACAAAGTGGGACAGAGAAGAATGCCATTATCCACGAGGAATGCCATTCTTCCCGGGAGGGTCAGAGCTGAAGTTGATGTCAGAGATATAACGATGCTGGTGGAAACTCTGGGGTACAGCATGGATGTGAAAGAAAATGTCACTGTTTCAGTAAGTTTTATCACACATAGGGACAATGGTAATGGCTTTCATATTCCTAAATAATCTTAGAAAGCTTAGTTGTATGACCAGGAAATGTAACCTCTTGATAATCTAAAATCCAAACTTGCCAATGGAGGGCTCTGGATGCTACATGTTCTCTTTTAACATAAGAGTCATTCGGTAAGAGCCTGGTAAAACTTAATTGGGAAATGTTTTATTAACTCAATAATGCCACCTTCTCTCCATAAGAAATCTCAGGATGATTTCTGTAACACTCTCTTTACTTTTCTCTAAATTAAGACTAGAATTTTCCTTGCCACTCACTGTTTGTCATGAAATTCCTTAAGAAATCCCTTAGGTATTTATTTATTTGATTTCTAAGGTGCCATAATAGTGAATCACATAGTGCAAAATCAGTAGTATGGATCTCTTTCAGGACATGACTACAGAACTGAAGACATTTGCTCATTGCCCAGAGCACAAGACCTTTGACAGTCCCTTCCTGGTGTTCATGTCTCATGGTATTCAGGAAGGATTTGTGGGAAGAAGTAGTCTGAGCAAGTCCCAGATCTGTTAGAAGTCAAAGAAGTCTTTCAAATGTTGAATATCAGGAACTGTCCAAGTTTGAAGGACAAACCCAAGGTGATCATCATCCAGGCCTGCCGTGGTGGTGAGTGCTGATGTCTTTGAGAACACCAGACATTCAAATACTGACTTCATCCGTATGCATCCAGGATTTTTCCCTTTCTTTATGTTTACTGCTTAATGTGAAAGAACACATACCGTCAGTACACAATAATGTGGCTTCTGTGAATTGTATTGCTGGTTGGGAGATGTTTGTTCTGTATTTGTATTAGTCAGGGATCTCTAGAGGGGCAGAACTAATAGGATAAATATATATTATATATATATATAGGATTTTATGGGATAATTAACTCATGTGATCACAAAGTGAAGTCCCACAATAAGTCGTCAGCAAGCTGAGGAGCAAGGAAATCAGTCCGAGTCCCCAAACTTCAAAAGTAGAGAAGTCAACAGTGCAGCCTTCTGTCCATGGCCAAAGGCCCAAAAGTCCCTGGCAAGTCTCTGGTGTAACTCCAAGAGACCAAACACCGAAGAACTTGGAGTCTGATGTTTGAGGGCAGGAAACATGCAGCATGGAAGAAAGATGGAGACTGGAAGACTCAGGAAGTCAAGTCCTTCCAACTTCTGCCTCCTTTATTCTAGCTGTGTTGGCAGCTGAGTAGATGGTACCCATCCAGATTTAAGATGGGTCTGCCTCTCCCAGTTCACTGACTCAAATGGTAATCTCCTTGGGCAGCACCCTCACAGACACACCCAGGAACAATTGTTTGCATCCTTCAATCCAATCAAGTTGACATTCAGTACTAACCATCACAGTATTTAAATTTGAGACTCTGATGTTTGAATGTTGTTAAAATTTGAGGATTAGAAAAGGTAAAATTTGTTGAAAAGACTGTTACTGGGATGTATGTGTTTAGGGGCATGTGAATAAATGATAGAGTCAACACATTAATAAATATGATTGCACACAGGTTAAGAGGAGAATGTGGTTCTCTTGGCAGTTGCTAGTTGCAGAAGACAAATCTTGTATTTCCTGAGAACCGTGGGGTTGTGTGGTTAAAAGACTCAATAGAAGCCTCTGGAAACACAAGCTGACCGTATCTAGAAGACTTTCAGGATGATGCTACTAAAAAAGCCCACAAAGAGGAGGATTTTATTTCTTTCTGCTCTTTTACACCAGATAATGAGTTTCTACACAGGATATCTTTTGTTGGGGTTATCAATACAGAAACATACACTCACCCGCTAGAGCACAGACACTGGTGTTGACTTTAGATAAGATTTTTGAAAACCAACTCAAGCTTGGCTCCAAGTTATAAACTCAATTCCCTTTATCCAAGGAGATTATATATATATTCACTGAATTAGTAATCACTGAATTTCTCTGAGGTGCAAAATATTTTCCTTAAACTGTGAGCAACCATAGAGAATTTGGTGGAAAATGATCTATGCTGGAGTACATTAGAATCTGACTCCACATAGAAAAGGTCTGCAATGTTGGGATCATTCAGCAGTCCAATTTGCCCAGACTTCAACTATTTATTGAATAGTGGGAGCAGAGGGTAGAGAAGCAGAAAAGCAAAAGAAGCACATTGGAACCCTACCTTAAAGTGGGTGTTACCTAGACGTATGAAGTACATAAAACATAATATATCTGAATAATTCTAAATTTGAGCTTTGGTGTGATAACTTTGCTTTTATAGACTGACACAACCATCTAGTACTTGGTAAATTAATTTCATTTTTTTAGCTTCTCTGGGCTTTCTTTGAGTTCCTTACTAATAGATGTGAATATAGATATCATTGTTCTAAGGATTGAATGAGTTAATGTATGCAAAATATTTAGCGTGGTCCAGAGTAAAGAAGGTATTAAACAACTGCTATCATTGAAGATGTTTCTACTTTGTAACTTAACATGGTTAACTTCCTTATCAAGGTTTAAATAAAAGTCATTTGAATCTTTTCATTCACTATGTTTGGCAGTTTCCTGGGACTTGCATTCTCCTGGCCACCTATGGCCTGAAGGTCTTGGCTCCGCTCATATTGTCTATAATGAGATGCCCTCCCTCAGGAGACAGACTGGTTCCACATTGTGCTGACCTTATCCTGAGTTAGAATTAATTTTTTCCGTGATCAAAAACAATGATACCACACAAAAGACCCAGACATTTCTAGCTTGAGTGTAATTAGTAGACTTTAATATTACATAGATCTGTTCTTTAAAATCATTTGATCCCAGCCTTCCATATGACATTTGCCTCTGTCTTTGAAGCCCTTTGTCGGTCCACTGTTTTCTCCACATCAATCTTGCTGATTTCTGTGTCTTTCTTTTCTTTCACATTTTTTTACTCCTCCTTTCCAGATGACTCTCAGAAACTCCAATTTAGTTATCTATAACTCCCATATTACACCTAGCTCCACATTCCACTGTGTAAATTCCAACCATATCATGGTGCTCTCCTGAAGAAAAATAACCTGAAGAAAAATTATTTGTAATACAAAAGACAAATACTTCCTTAATTTCACAAAACATTTGTGAAATCTACTTCCTTAATTTCACAAAACATTTGCAGAGACACTTGTCTCCATCCTATCTCTTACCTACTTCACTTAACTGAAACAAGACTTAGTTAAAACTTTCCTCTAACTGTGACAGACATAGTTCTATATAAAATTTCAATTTATTATTCAATACATTTTATTACCATTACCATTGAATAAAAGATTAGACTAAAGAAAGTGTCCATGATTATATACAGAGCTATTGCCATTACTTTTCCCTTACACCTTCTTTTGTATAATATTTATGTCTTCATTACTTCTGTGTCAACTATGTAATAAATTATTAATTCTTCTTTACTATTTCTGTTGTCCATAAGAACTTTTTTCCTCCAATATTATGTATTTCTTCCCTAGTCAACCTTTTCTAGATTTTCACTTTTGTTCTGTTGCACCATTTTTGTATTTAGTTAAAATTTTGTGTAAATATTTTTTGTGAATATTGTTTAATTCTAATTAAAATTATTTTAAGTTGGTAAATTGAGAAGCTATTAATAGAATTATACTGTAGAGATTGAGTATATTATCCCATATACTTGTGATGTTTCAGATATCTTTTGTGTATGAATTATTATCCTCCCCTTTATAGATGAGGCAATTGCATTTCAGAGCTCATAATTAACTTAAATCACAGTTGGTAAATATCACTCTTGAAATGCACATTTAAGTATGTCTTTTCCATGGACCACTTTCCTCTGCCCCATTTTACCTTTCTCTTACTCTCTACTAAATTGATGACTTCTTGAACTTAGGGAATATGCTACTCTAATATCTGCACCACATACAGCATGCTTGTCAAATATCAGTAACAATATACTCACTGAATTTTGAATATATTCACTAGAAATATAATCCAGTGTCTAGAAAACAAAGTGAATTCCATTGCATGCCTTAGCTGACTTAGAAAAAAAGCAATATTTCTTCTTTTTCTTCAGGCAAGAGCCAGTCTTGGGATTTATGATGTGGTTTATTCACAGATAATGTTTCTTGCCAACATTTCACAAGTGACTTTTTACTCTGACACTTATCAAACCAAATTGGCAAGAATATCCCTTCTCCAGTGACAAGGAGGATATTTTCTGAACAGTGGGCTAAAGATGCTTCTACCACTTGACTACACTGGATGCTGGACTATTGCAGTTGGAAACATAGAAAGCAGATCTGGCCTTCCCTGAAGAGATGGAATGAATGGACTAATTTGCCTGTATCCTTCACGGCTATCAGATCCAGAGCAGATTTTAAAAACCCTGAGGAAGCTCATTCAATGCTTAGATATTCCTATTGCTATACTTGTTGCAGGTGCAAGTACTTTTTTATTTTTGTTATTCATTTTGCTGTATTTGTTGCAGTTTTTCTGGTTAAAGATTCTACATCAGAGCAAAGGTCTACAGACTTTCTCTTTTTAGGTCTGGTTTTCATTTGAGCTTCCAGATGGTAGGGCACAGATGCTCATCACTGAGTGACATTGACAAGATGTTTCTAAATCTTCCTAGGACATTAAAAGAAGTAGGTTGTATGAATGCCTGTGGGCAGATGTGTGTGTGTGTTCAGGAGTTGAAGCGGTTGGAGAGTAGTACTGAAACTCCATTCGGGTCAAGGTATCTAGCCCTAAGTGTGGTTATTCCTCATCCAAAAATTCAAAATCCAAAATTCTCCAAAATCTAATTTTTTCCCATTGTCGCCCACATTTTTTAATTGAAAAGTTATATTAAGAGGTACATGTGCACTTCTGTGACCTGAGAATATTGCATGGTGCTGGGGTTTTGGTGACAATTGGTCCTGTCATCCAAGTCGTGAGCACAGTACACAATAGGTAGCTTTTCAACCCTTGTCTTTCTATCTCCCTCCTTCCTCTAGCAGACCCCAGTGTCCATTGTTTCCCATCTTTCTATTTATGTGTACCCAGCGTTTAGCTCTTACTTATAACTGAGAACACATAGTATTTGGTTTTCTGTTTCTGAGTAAATATGCTTAGGATAATGTCCTCCAGAAGCATTCATGTCACTCCAAAGGATATGATTTCATTCTTTGTATAACTGTGTAGTATTCCATGTTGTGTGTGCACTACATTTTCTTATCCAATCCACCCTTGATAACACCTAGGTTGATTCCTTGTCTTTGCTATTATGAATAGTGCTATGATGAGTATATGACTGCATGTGTCTTTTTGGAAGAATGAGATATTTTCTTTTGAATATATACTGCGTAAGAGGATTCCTATATTAAATGATAGTCTAGTTTTCTTTTTCTCTATCTCTTTAATTTTCCATTTTAGGTATATATTTATGTGTATACACGTAGCATATTTGAGGCTTACATGAGACATTTTGATACAGGCATGTAATACATAATAGTTACATCATGAAAAGTGAGGCATCCATATCTTCAAGTATTTGTCTTTTGTATTACAAATAATTCAGTTATACTATTTCAGTTATTTTTAAATGTACAATTAAATTATCATTGACTTTAGTCACCCTGTTTTGCCAGCAAATACTAGGTCTTAATCCTTCTTTCTAACAGTTTTTGGAGGAATTAACTGTCCCCAATTCCCCTGCACCCCACACTACACTTCCTAGCCTCTGGTAACCATTCTTCTTCTCTGTATTTCACTGAGTTCAATCATTTTAATGTTTAGTTCCTACAAATAAGTAAGAACATATGATCTTGTCTTTCTGTGCCTCACATATTTTACTTAGCCTAATGACTTCCAGTTCTTTTTTTTTTTTTTTTGAGGAGGAGTCTCGCTCTGTCGCCCGGACTGGAGTGCAGTGGCCGGATCTCAGCTCACTGCAAGCTCCGCCTCCCGGGTTTATGTCATTCTCCTGCCTCAGCCTCCCGAGTAGCTGGGACTACAGGCACCCGCCACCTCGCCCGGCTAGTTTTTTTTTTTATTTTAGTAGAGACGGGGTTTCACCGTGTTAGCCAGGATGGTCTCGATCTCCTGACCTCGTGATCCGCCCGTCTCGGCCTCCCAAAGTGCTGGGATTACAGGCTTGAGCCACCGCGCCCGGCCATGACTTCCAGTTCTATCCATGTTGTTGCCAATGACAGAATCTCATTGTTTTTTTGTGGCTGAATAGTATTCCACTATTTCTTTATTTTAGGTACCACATTTTCTTTATTCATTTATCCGTTCATGAACACTTAGTTGGCTTCCAAATCTCGGCTATTGTGAATAGTGCTGCAATATTCATAGGAATGCAGACATCTCTTCGATATACTGATTTCCTTTCTTTTGAGTATATGCACAGCAATGGAATTGCTAGATCATATGGTGGCTCTATTTTTAGTTTTCTGAAAAACCTCCAAACTGTTCTTTATAGCGGTTGTACTAACTTACATTATCCCCAACAGTGTATGAGGGTTTCCTTTTTCCAAATCTTAGCTAGCACTTGTTATTCCCTATTAGATAAAAGCCATTTTAGCTAACATGAGATAATACCTTATTGTAGTTTCGATTTGCACTTCTCTAACGTTGTGCACCTTTTCATATACTGTTTGCCATTTATATGTATTCTTTTGAGAAATGTTATTCAGATCTTTTGCCCATTTTAAAATCAGATTATTAAAATTTTATCCTATAGAGTTGTTTGAGCTCCTTTTATATTCTGGTTTTTAATCCCTTGTCAGATGAATAGTTTGCAAATGTTTTTACCCATTCTGTGGGTTTTGTCTTTACTTTGTTGATTGTTTCCTTTGCTGTGCAGAAGGTGCTTAACTTGATACAATTCCATTTGTCCATTTTTGCTTTGGTTGCCCATACTTCCTGAGTGTTACTAAAAAACTCTTTGCCCAGTCCAAAGGACTGGAGAGTTTCTCCATTTTTTGTTATAGTTCCATAGTTTGAGGTCTTTGATTTAAGCCTTTGATTCATTTTGATTTGATTTTTGTATATGGCAAGAGTTGGGGGTCTGCATTCATTCTGTTTCATATGGATATCTAGTTTTATTTTCCAGCACCGTTTATTGAAGAGACTGTCCTCTCACCAATGTATGAATTTCTTGGCACTATTGTCAAAAATGAGTTCACTGTGAGTGTATGAATTTATCTCTGCGTTTTGTAACCTGTTCTATTTACGTGTCTGTTTTTACAACAGTACTATGACATTTTGATAACTACAGCTCTGTAGTGTAATTTAAAGTCAGGTATTGTGATTCCTACAGTTTTGTTCTTTTTGCTCAGGATGGCTTTGGCTATTTCAGGTCTTTTGTGGTTTCATATACATTTTAGAATTTTTTTTTTATTATTATTCTGTGAAGAATGTCAATGGTATCTTGGTAAGGGATGCATTGAATCTGGAGATTGCTTTGGGTAGTATGAACAAGTTAACAATATTGATTCTTCCAACCCACAAACAAGGAATTTTTAATTTTTTTTCACATTCTCTTTAATTTCTTGCATTGATGTTTTATAGTTTTCATTGTAAGGGTCTTCTACTTCTTTGGTTAATGTAATTCGTAGGTATTTATTTTATTTGTAGCTATTGTAAATGAAAATTTTAAATTTCTTTTCAGATTGTTTACCACTAGCCAATAGAAACGTTACCAATTTTGTAGATTGATTTTGTATCCTGCAATCTTACTGAATTTGTCTATCGGCCATAATAGATTTTTTGGTGGAGCCCTCAGGTTTTTCCAAATATAAGAACATATAATATGGAAACAAGGATAATTTTACTTTTTCCCCTCCAATCTGGATGCGCTTTATTTCTTTATCTTGTCTAATTGCTCTGCCTAGAACTTCCAACACTATGTTGAATAACAGTGTTGAAAGTGGGCCCCTTGCCATGTTTTGATCTTAGAGAAGAGGCTTTCAGTTTTTCCCGCTCAGTATAATACTATGTTTGGGTCTGTTGTATACAGTTTTTATTATTCTGAAGTATTTCTTCTCTACCTGGTTTTTTGAGAATTTTCGTGATGAGGGCATTTTTAATCTTGTCAAATGATTTTCAGGATCAATTGAAATGATTATATGTTTTTTGTTCTTTCTTCTGTTGATACAATGTATTACAATAAATTGATTTGACATATGTTGAAGCATTTTTGCATCCCTAGGATAAATCTTACTTGGTCATGAGGAATAATTTTTTAATGTGTTGTTGAATTTGCTAGTATTTGCATCAATATTCATCAATCATATTGGCCAATAATTTTCTTTCTTTTTTTATGTATCTTGGTTTGGTTTTGGTATCAGAGTAATATTGTACTTGTAGAGTGAGTTTGGAAGTGTTTTTTGCTTCCCTGGCAGTTCTGTTTTAAGTTCTTTTTTCTTTTTCCAAGCTATTTTAAGTTCTGAGGTACATGTGCAGGATGTTCACATTTGTTACAAAGGAAATGGTGGTTTCCTGCTGAGATCAACCCATCACCTAGGTATTAAGTCCAGCATCCACTAGCTATTCTTCCTGATGCTCTCCCTTTCCATGAGCCCCTCACAAGCCTCAATGTGTCTTGTTTCCCTCCCTGTTGTCCATGTGTTCTTATTGTTCATATTCCACTTATAAGTGAGAAGATGCAGTTTTTGGTTGGTTGTTCCTGTGTTAGTTTGCTGAGAATAATGGCTTCCAGCTCCATCCATGTCCATGTCCCTGCAAAGAACATGATCTCATTCCTGTTTAGGGCTGAATAGTATTCCATGGTGTATATGTACCACCTTTTCTTTATCCATTCTATTATTGATGGGCATTTGGATTGATTCCATGTGTTTTCTAGTATGAATAGTGCTGCAATGAACATTGCTTGCATGTATCTTTATAATAGAATGATTTATATTTCTTTGGATACAAAAATCTCCAAACTACTTTCCACAGTGGCTGAACTAATTTATGTCCCCACCAACAATGTATAGGCATTCCTTAATCTATCTATCTATCTATCTATCTATCTATCTATCTATCTATCTATTTTTGAGATGGAGTCTTACTCTCTCACGCAGGCTGTAATGCGGTGGTACAATCTTGGCTCACTGCAATCTCTGTCTCCCAGGTTCAAGTGATTATCCTGCCTCAGCCTCCCAAGCAGCTAGGGCTACAGGCATGTGTCACCACTCCTGGCTACATTTTATATTTTTAGTAGAGATGGGGTTTCATCATGTTGGCCAGGCTGGTCTCGAACTCCTGACTTCAAGTAATCCACCTGCCTCAGCCTCTCAAAGTGCTGGGATTACAGGCATGAGCCATCGTGCTGGATAGCATTCCTTTTTCTTCACAACCTTGCCACCCTTCACTCTGTTTTGGCTTTTATTTTCACAAAAATTATGAGAGGAGTAAACACTTCTCAGTTTACTTTACGAGACTAATATTACCTTGATATCAGAACTAGATGAAAATATCACATGTAGAGAATAGTATGGATGATTACTGGGTATATATACCCAGAGGAATATAAATCATTCTATTATAAAGATACATTACATGCATGCTACCAAATTTTGTATATTGGAGGATATACTTCTTTTCCTATTTGGACGCCTTTTATTTCCTTCTGTTGCCTGATCACTCTGGCTAGAACTTCCAGTTCTACGTGGAATAGTTATAGTGAGAGAAGCCATCCTTGTCTTGTGCTGGTTTTCAAGAGGAATGCTTCCACCTTTTGCCCATTCACTATGATTGGCTATGAATTTGGTTATGAGTTTGTCATAGAGGGCTCTTTTTTAATCTTACTTTAAGTTTTGGGGTACATGTGCAATACGTGCAGTTTTGTTACATAGGTATACATGGACCATGGTGGTTTGCTGCACCTATTGACTTGTCTTCTATGTTCCCTCCCTTTCCCCTCCACCCCGCAAAAGGCCTTGGTGTGTGTTGTTCCCCACCCTGTGTTCATGTGTTCTCATTGTTCCACTTCCACTTTTGATTGAGAACATGAAGTGTTTGGTTTTCTGTTCCTGTTTTTGTTTGCTGAGCTTCAGCTAACAAAATGACCTTCAGCTTCTTCCATGTAAAGGGCATGATCTCATTCCTTTTAATGGCTGCATAGTATTCCATGGTGTATATGTATCACATTTTCTTTATCCACTCTATCATTGCTGAACACTTGGGTTGGTTCCATGACTTTGCTATCATAAATAGTGCTGCAATAAACATATGTGTGCATATGGCTTTATAGTAGATTGATTTATATTTATTTGGGTATATACCCAGTAATGGGATTGCCTGGTTGAATGGTATTTCTGGCTCCAGATCCTTGAGGAATTACCATGCCGTCCTCTACAATTGTTGAACTAATTTACATTCCCACTGGAAAAGTGTTCCTATTTCTCCACAGCCTCACCAGCACCTATTGTTTCTTGACTTTTTAATAATCGCCTTTCTGACTGGCATGAGATTGTATCTCATTGTGGTTTTGATTTGCATTTCTCTAATGATCATTGATGTTGAGATTTTCTTTCATGTTTGTTGTCTGTATAAATGTCTTCTTTTGAGAAGTGTCTGTTTATATTTTTTGCTCACTTTTTACTGGGGTTGTTTGTTTGTTTCCTTGTAAATTCGTGTAAGTTCCTTGTAAATTCTGGATATTAGACCTTTGTCAGGTGGGTAGATTGCAAAAATTTTCTCCAATTCTGTAGTTTGCCTGCTCACTCTGATGATAGTTTCTGTTGCTGTGCAGAAGCTCTTTAGTGTAATTAGATCCCATTTGTCAATTTTGGCTTCTGTTGCAAATGTTTTCGGCTTTTTCACCATGAAGTCTTTGCCCATGTCTATGTCCTGAATGGCATTGCCTAGGTTTTCTTCTAAGGTTTTTATTGTTTTGGGTTTTACATTTAAGCCTTTAATCCATATTGAGTTAATTTTTGTATGAAGGGTAAGGGACAGGTCCAATTTTAGTTTTCTGCATATGGCTAGCCAGTTTTCCCAGCACCATTTAGTGAACAGGAGATCTTTTCCCCATTCCTTGTGTTTGTCAGGTTTGTAGAAGGTCATATTGTTGTAGATGTGTGGGGTTATTTCTGAGGTCTCTGTTCTGTTACATTGGTTTATATATCTTTATGGTATGAGTATCATGCGGTTTTGGTTACTGTAGTCTTGAAGCTTCCAGCTTTGTTCTTTTGCTTAAGATTGTCTTGGCTAGCCGGGGTCTTCTTTGATTCCACATGAAATTAAAGTAGTTTTTTTCTAATTCTGTGAAGAATGTCAATGGTAGTTTGATGGAAATTGCACTGAATGTATAAATTACATTTTGTTGTTGTTTTTTACCCCTGAAAAAACAGGAGCTGAAACGTAGAACGGGTTATGGATTTAGAGTCTTTAGAGTTGATTCCTAAGACCTGAACTGGCTAATAGCACCATTTTTTTCCTTAATAAACCATTTTCTGGGTTTTCTCCTTTAGGAACACAGATACAAATTACAGCAGGTACCTGACTTCAAAGAATTTAGAACTCAGCAGGAGAGATGGGGAGAAGAAAGACAGTTATGACAGTGGCAGCATGATGTGCAAAGGGGATCTTTTTTTTCCCAAATCCTAGAGCTTACTATTGAAAAATCCATGAAGAGAATCTGCATATTTGTACCTTTAGCAAAGGGAATTGAGAAATGCTAAGTAGATTTTTATTAAACCCTTGATCCCTAATAGCTCACAGTCTCCTTGAGAAGGTATGACAGTCAACAAACATAGAAGTATTAGCAGACAGAACATACAACTCTGAGGAAACACTACAGTGCACTGAATGCAAAATTATGCACCTGCATCACCTGCATTGTGCAAGGAAAAAGAGTTTAGGGTCAAATCAGTCACTCAGTGCTGTGAAGATTTTGAAGGACTGGAAGAACAACCAGTTCGGTCGCAATCATGAGCCTTTACTAATCCTAAACTCGAAAAGTTAAGGTGAATTTCTGACCTCTTGAAACTTTCGGAGTTCAACACCTCACTGTCTTTTACTTTCTCCTTTTACTAATTATTCTTCTGGGCATATCTCTTTTGTACAATCACACATTAATTCTACTGCAGCTTGAGATTGCTTCTACAATCAGCCTTTTTTCAGGGAATATCAAAAAGCAGAGGTAAAGTTTCACTCTTTGTAAAAATTAAATATTACAGCCATATTAGGTAGCTAAAGGAAAGCATGCCATGGAGTAGAGAAAAGGGTTTCTTCAGCACTACCTCCACCAAAGGTTAAGACAACAATGAGACAGAAAGGGGAAGACATCGTCAGGATCCAATAACACAGTTTAAACAGGAAATACAAACTATCTGGTTAATTCTTCTGAGGAAATAAAAGGAGGCTTGTTAGATTAAACTCCTTTCAGAATTTGTGTTTTACATGAGTAGAGAAACAAAACTGAGTGATCAAAAGAGAAGAGACAGATGGATAGAAGAAGGTATGGGGACCACAGAGCAGGAAAAGGAAAAGGAGGGAAAAAACAATCTTTGTCAGTCAAGGGAAAGTAGAGAGATACCTAGTTTCTGTCATTCAAGTGTTTAAAATATGGTTTAGGGAAAAAAAAAAATTCCAGGAGATCAAAGTAAAACAAAATAATGCCAACCATAATCTTTACGTATTAGGCTACAAGTTCTTAAGTTTTAGAGAACGAAAAATATTTTGAAATAATTTTAATTACTTCATTTATGAAATGAATAAAAACTGAGAGTGGTCTGTTAGGTCATTGGGTCCATCCTGGTGACAGAAAGGTACATGAGGCATGCATGACATCAGCCTATCTAGGACTCACATTTTGGTGGGAGATACAGATACTGAAAATGTGGGTTAATGAACAAGTATGTGTTTGCAGACTGTGCTATGATCCATAAAGGCATGTGAAAGGGAATAAAAAAGTCAATCTTACAATGGAGAACTGCAGAAGGAAAGGCTTGCTCCTCCTTTCCCAATGTGGGGCATTCCTTATTCCCACTGCTTCCTATGTTGTTTTCTCTATAACTCTTACCTGCCCCCACTTAACATAAATAAATAAATAAAATAAAGTAAGAGGAAAAATAAATGAAGACAAAGAAACATACAAAATGATGGATGCTGTACTCCTATAGATATTTCACTCAGGAAAGCCTTCCTTGAAATAATGAAATGAGAACAAAGAATGGACAGAATTGGAAAGTGAACCATATGGTTCTTATTCAGGAAAAGTGTCCCAGCACAGAATATAGCCAGTGCAAAGGCCCTAGGGTAGCAATGCACTAAACATGTTTAAAGAACTACAAGGAGACAGTGTGACCAAAAGAGAATGTGACTGGGGAAAATGGCAGAGACAAATTAGGAGAAGCAGTGAGAAGCCAGATCTCATGGTTCTTGGTTATCACATGGTAAACCTTTAAAAATTACTATCTCAGTGAGACAAGAAGCCTTTCTAGTGCTTTAGAAGAAAGAAGTAACATAATTTTACTTAGATTTTATGAAGATCACATTTTAGTGAAAAGATTAACAGGTCACAGATGGAAGTCAAGAGAAGTGTCAAGAGCACATGGAAGAGGATGGAAGAAGAATCATGATGAGGAATGGGAAGAAGGCAGCAAGGGGTGACCATCTTAACCTTTTCTTTCTCTCTCCAGCAGGAAACTATAAGCAGCCCAGCCCTCCTTTATCAACTTCAAGAAACACCTTTACTGGTACAGATTGCATGCTTAACATTTTGTATTTCAATAAAGGTGAAGACAAATGAACTGTGTCTTTTCTTTTCTAATAGAGAATATAATTTCACTAAAAATGGTGGGTGAGTCTAAAGGAAGTGGAAGAAGCTAACCGGATTATTGATCTTTATGGCTCGCGTAATATCCAATTAAGAAAACCGACTGCGACTTAGTCCCAACAATAGGATGAAAGCCGATGATGCTGAAAACTATAGTGACGTAGCACCTCATACCCATTAGAATGACTCCCATCAAAACAAACAAACAGAAAATAACAAGTGTTTGTAGGGATGTAGAATAATTAGAACCCTGTGATCTGTTGGTGAGAATTTCAATTGGTACAGTTACTGTGGAAAGTTGTATGACAGTTCTGCACAAATCAGAAGTGGAGTTACCCTATGATCCAGAAATTCCATCTATGGGTATGTACCTAAAATAATTGAATGCAGGATCTCAAAGATGTATTTATACACCCACAATCACAGCAGCATTGTTCACAATATCTAAAATGTGGAAGCCACCCAACTAACCAATAAATGATAAATGGATAAGCAAAATGTGGTATACACTCATAACGGAATTTTAGCCTTGAAAACGAAGTTCTGACATTTGTCGCAATATGAATGAACCTTGAGAACATTAGGCTATGTGAAATAAGGCAGCAACAGAAAAACAAGCACTGTATGATCTCACTTACATATAAGGTACCTAGGGTATCTTATTCATAAGGAGAGAAAGTAGAATGGTGATGGTCAGGAACAGTGGGGAGGAAGAAATGGGGAGTTATTATTTAATGATATAGAATCTCAGTTTTACAAGATAAAGAGGAATTCTGGAGGTAGACGGGGGTGACTGTTATGATATTATGAATGTATTTAGTATCACCAAACACGACATGTAAAAATGTTAAGATGGTCAGTTTGGGAGTATGTATTTTTACTACAATAGGAAATTGGGAAAAAATGGTGTGGAGGTGAGAAGAGATGGAGTAAATTGTACCCGGGAAACTCTGATCAACTTACACAGAGGAGAATTAAGCTACTATGCAAAATTGATGAAAGAAGAAGTGTGAGTTAAGTACATTATATTTCAAAATGAATCAAGGAAGTAATTGGAAATTACACTATTATCAAATATTAGATAGAATAGGAGAAAGAACTGGCAATGTGAATGAGCTACATTTCATTTTTCATATGAGACAGTTAATAGCATTGTTTGTAATCTTTATATCATTAAATAGATCAAACAGGCATTATTAGTTGTTCCAAAGATTCTCATTAAAAAGTAAGGCAAATAACTTAGAGAAATTACACCTAGTTTGTGGGACCAAAGATAAAATCATAAAATCTGATTTTATTGCAGTCTTTTCTGTACTACTGAAAAAACTTTTAAAATTATAATCTATCCACATTTTAAATAGTATACAGCCATCAAAACTCAGATAGTGTTTCATGTGTTGATTTTTTAAAATGTTTGTCACATATTGTGGAAGTTAAATTAAGCAAATTATCAGCAAGATAATTTTAAGATACTGCCACTACAGAAAAAAATCTGTAGGTGATTATGTGTCTGTTAGTTATCTAGTGTTGAGTATCAAAACACCCTGAAATACAGTGGCTTCACACAAGAAGCATTTATTATTGTTACAAGGTGGCTGGTCAGCTGAATGTTTCTTTTCATCACTGCTGGGATTGTGTCTGAGACCATCTATGTGTAGGGTAGGCATCTCTGCTGACAAGGCTGGGATACCTGATAAGTTAGGAAAACACCTGGCTGGAGGCTGGTCTAGGATGGCCTAGGCTGAGATGACTGGGCTCTTCTTCACATGAGGTCTCTATTCAGCTAGCAATCTAGCCCAGGCTCATTCTCATTTAGTTTCAGGTGTTCAAGAGGAAGAAGGGCACAAGGATTTGTAAAACTCAGACTGGACACTCCATCAGATTCCTCTGCTCCATCATGTTGGCCAAAGCCAACTCATAAGTCCAGTTCAGAATGAAGTAAAGGCCAAAAAATGCTAGGAGGCCAATGATTAGAGCCGTAGATAAAATCAGTATTGCATTAAGTGTTTTATAAAATTGTTTAAAATACTACACACAGATACAAGCTAAACGTATCATTGTGATTACCTTGTCATGTGAAATTTAAGAATCTATATTTTTCCATTTTATAAACTTTTCTGTTGTTTGATGTTAATGGCACACATATATCTGTTTCAAAATAAGTGAAAGAGTCTCTTGTTCATTTAATGAACAAAAATACATTGATCTTGTGGAAAAAACAACATCCCAATTTAAAAATGAGTGGATCAGGAAAGAGAAGAAAACTCACTTATGTGGGTTTCTCAAATAGTGAAAGGAGTATCACCATTTGGCAGTCCTCAGTCAGCTTCTTTCCCCTATCTTCCAAAATCACACTTCTGGGGTTGAGTAAGTATCAGTGAAGTAAAGACTCCTGACCATTTAGTGGCTGATGGCACCAGAGAGACAAACAGAGGTGTAATTTGATTTATTAACAGTGTTAAAAATAGACGGGAAAGAACACAGAGATGGGTTCTCATGCAAGTGTACCTGATTTCATTCTGTTCACTTTGTTATGTCAAAAAGAAAAAAAAAACACTTTCTGCTTCCTATTTTCCAAAGGAAAACAGTTATACATGAGATCAGGAGTCTAATTTTATCTTGGCAAAGAAAAAGAGAATTTGAGGACCTGAAGTTTTCCATCTATGGCAATATCAACAAGCTGGTCATCTGAGAGGAGAGCAAGGCTGTTGAAATTGCTTTTGCTTTCATAGCTTTTTCCTGTCCAGGGAGCAGGAGCAGCCATGGCTGGTGAGTGGCTTCAGTTTTTCTATTGTTTATGGCTGTCCTTCGAGAAAGTTATATTCAAGGGAAAGAAGAAAGCAGAGTGGAGAGGGTCTCCCAAAACCTAATTATTTTACTCTGGGTGTGGCGGGAGATACGTGAGCTGGGTCACAGCACTAAAAATGCGAACCAAGTGTCTTCATGAATATGTTACAATGTCTCAAATGAAAGAGAAATGTAGAAACATCTGGATCTCTGTTCTTAAGCTTTTCCTTTGATTTTGGACTCTTCTTTTAACTCATCCTGACCTGCAATTCTCACCCATTTTATAAGTGTTCTGTTAGAGTGAGGGTGAGAAGCCTGGCGGTTGAACAGGGTAACTTGCATTTCCTGCACATTTCTGCTCTCTGTGTGAACTTTCACGTACAGCAGCAAATGGGTCAGCTACAATATGTGCTCTCAGTCTCCGCAGGCCGAGCTTCCCTGCTAGCCTTGATAAAGGAAACAAAAAAAGGTGTTATTTTACAGATGAATGCATTTATGTTTTACTGCTGCACGTGTTGAATGCAATGTCTTTTCAAACTACTTATTGATACAAGTGAAAGAAATTGAAGAGATGGTAGGAAATGCAAGGACTAAACTGAGTCAGCTGTCACCAAGTTCCTTAGCGAATTCACTTTGCTTCTCTGAATCTATTTCACCATCTATGAAAATGGAGAGAGTTGAACAAGACAGGAGATTGTCCACGTGTGGTCTTTGCACTGGAGGCTTTAGCATCCATGAGAAATTGTTAGAAATGAAAATTCATGGGCTCATTCTCACCTATCAAATAAAAATTGTTTGGACTAGGGTACAGGAAGCGCTGCTTACTAAGCTTTGTAGGTGATTCTTATGAACGTTAAAATTTGGGAACCACTACCCTAGAATGGGCTATCCAAACTTCTGTCCATATCTGAGATTCTATCATTCTCACAGATGAGAAACCATCCAAAGGTGTTCGGGTCCACATGGTGAAGTCGCTGGTCATTACCGTTCTGGTTGGCATTTTTGATGACTTGGTGGAAAATAATGTGTTAAACACCGAAGAGTTACACACTCTAGGAAAGTGTGTGAAAATCATAGTGCACAACGCTGAAAACCTGGTTGAGGATATCACTGAGACAGCTCAAACTGCAGGCAAAATGTGTAGGGACCACCTGTGCAATCCCGAAAAACAGCTGAGTTTAGGTGAGTATTGTGGGGCTAAGAGCTAGTAACTCATTCTTTCTCTTCAATTCTTATGCAGTTTTGTCCTCTTTATTTTCCCTTCTTCAAGTGGAGAATAAACTTTCCCCATCTTAGGACCTTCCTCACCGGTTTTCTGTTTGTTTGTTTGATTTTTCAGACGGAGTTTTGCTTGCTCTTGTTACCAGGCTGGAGTGCAATGGTGCGATCTCAGCTCATTGCAACTTCCGCCTCCCCGGTTCAAGCAATTCTCCTGCCTCATCCTCTCGAGTGACAGATTTTACAGGCACCCTCCACCATGCCTTTTTTGTATACCAAAATCAT
>NW_016813672.1:2107170-2114729 GCF_001698545.2 Rhinopithecus bieti
TATATATACCAAAATTTAGTGGAGACAGGATTTCATGGTGTTGCCCAGACTGGTCTCAAACTGCTGATCTCAGGTGATCCTCTTGTCTCAGCCTCCCAGAGTGCTGGTATTACAGGCATGAATCACCAATCCCGGCCTCCTGTCTATCTTATTTAATGCTACAAAATACTCTGATCAATCCCAATTACTTTTACACTGCTGTATACATTTATTATTAACAATACTCACTCTCACCACTCCATACAATTTACTTATTCATTATATTATTATGTCTCCCTCTGCTGAAATGTTAACTCCACCATGTGGGGGGTCTTTGTCTGCTTTGTTCATGAATATATCCTAAATACATAGAAATGATACCTGACACATAATAGGTGCTCAATAAATATTTGTTAAATACACATATGGTGCTGGAGACATTATTAAAGGCTGATAGCTTTTAGCTATTTCTGGACTACTCTGGTTGCACAATGTGGACGTTAGAGTCATTCCCAGATACAGAATGTACAATAGGGGATATCCATTATCTTTTGCTTAGCTGTGGCTTTGCCCGAGAAAGAAATGTCTGAAAATCTACATTTCTATTTAAGGAAGGAATAGGGAATTCATGGGTTAGTGGGGTATAGATGTTTCCTTCTCTCTGGAACATGGGTTGCTACACTTTTTCTTTGAAAGATAATGAACATTTTAATCTTTCTGGACCATGTGACCTCTGTCATGACTCAAATCATCTATCGTAGCTCACAAACAACAATAGACCATAAGTACACGATGGGTGTGTTGGTGTGCATCCAGTACAACTTTATTTATAAAAACGGGCGTTAGGCTGAATCTGACCCACAGGCCATGGTTTGCTGATTCCTACTCCAGACTGTAATATATAAATGAGTATATTCCCAATTCTTGAACATGCATCAGGAAAAGGCCAGTGAGCCAGGATGTTTAGTCATGACCGCTCCCCAGAGGTGGCATTTCGGTACATACTTGAACTGTGGGGAAGGAGTTGTGCCAAACTCTGAAACAAAAGTGTTCTCTAGAAAGAGGAAACGAGAGCAAGGACCCTGAGACAGTAATTCTCTTGCTGTGTAAGAGGGTCACAGCCAATCTGACTGGAGAGTAGGAAATTAGAGGGAGTATAATGCAGCTATTAAAGAGTCAGGCCAGGATTTTATTTGCAATATAAAACATTGCAGGGTTTTTTTTTTTTTTTTTTTTTTTTTGGACAACTGTTTATTAGTAATCGATGATCCTTACAAATTCCAGGAGAGTTACATAGCCTCTGCTCTTCCTAGCCATCTATTACAGTTAACATGCATTCCTAAAACAAGTGCTTAAACTTGTATAAGTATTAAAGAATGATTTATGAAAGCTAAGTTTTATCTTAGTTTACATAAAATAAGTTGACATTAAAAAGCAGAAGTAATATAACATATAATAAATTGCCCTCTCTGAGTAAGAACTTGGTACTCCCTTTTACCAAAATGTAAATAAGGTGTTTCCAACTGAGAGTTTTTTTAAGAATAACAACCCTCAAGTTGAAAGAGAGCTGTTAATCTCCCAATTTTCTTTCTCCATCTCTTTCATTTTTCCTTTCATATCATCTGTTTTATTTTCTTTCCCATTGACATCCTTTTTCTTGTTTCTGTTTTTTCCTCTTCTCTTTTTTCCTCTGTTCTTTTTCTCCTTCTTTCCTTTTACTTTCTTCCTTCCATACTCTCAATTTTCCCCTTAATTTCACTGCCAATGTTGAATCATTACATGCTAATTGAGCCAAGTAAGTTGTAACTGCAAGGGCATGTCTTGATGTCTACAGCAGAAAAATGATAAATAATGAATTTTGCCTTCATTTACACTACCTTAGAAATTGTTAAACGAGGAGTGATAGGATAAGCGTCGCATCAAAAAGCCCAGTTGAAAATGGTTTAAATATTTCAGTTGGGAAAATAATAGCTTTTAAACTGGTTTTGTGGCAATAGAGTTGATGAAAAGTTGTTAAATTTGAGACCTAGTTTGGCAGCAGAATCAATGGAAATTGACTAATAGGTTGGATATGGGATGTGAAAGAAAGGAAAGAATTAATAATGACTAGGTTTTTGACTTGGCAACTGGGGTGTATGGTGCCATTTACTGAGTCAGAGAAAACAGGTGTGCAGGAAACACAGATTTGAAGGAATGCACAATATCAGGAGTCCTGTTTTGTATGTTTCCTTTGGAACATGTGGTACCTCCAGTGGTGGACGTTGAATAGGCAAATGGATGATCTCACAGAGAAATCTGGACTAGGAAAAATCTGGAGACTCGTGAGCATGTAGATAGTATTTAAAAGATTGAGACTGGAAGATGCCACCTGGGAAAGAGCATTGACAGAGGATAACAGTGTCTGGCAAAGAAAAACACAACTTTTGGAGGCATTGTGGGAGAGGAAGAACCAACAACTAAGACAGACAGATTTAGGAAGAATGGCTGGAAAATGCAGCATTACAGAAGCCTATAAAATGCCATGTGAATGCTAAGAAATGAACATATAATCAATGGTAGTTTGATAACTATATTTTATTTAAGGATTGAGGATAATAGATTGGATTGCATACAAAAAACATAAGACAAAAAATTGGAAATAGCATAAAAAATGCTTTTCAGGCATTGTGTAGAAAAGTAAAGTAGTGAAATGGGACAATAATTGGCAAGGAAACAGGAAGTGTTTTTTTTTTGGTTTTTTTTTTTTTAAATATAGATACTAAGGCATGCTAATGTCAATATGAATAAGCCCGTGGGAAAAACAGGAAGAGAATGATGACATAGAATCTGAAGCTGAATAAATACCTGAGAAATACCCTTGTTGGTGGGAGGGGATGGATTTTAGAGCTCAGGTAGAGGCACTGACCTTAGATAGGAGGAAGGACACATGTTTTATGTAGTAAAAGACAAAGTAGAGGAGGTGAGCAGAGATGTAGACAAATTGATGGATTTGGTGGTTAAAAGATGTAATATTTCTTATGCAAAACTATGATAAGATATAGGTTTGTTGCCCTAAGGGCACAAAGAACCAGAGGAGACCTTGTAGCTATTTTCAAGTATTTGAGGATAACTATTCACTAATAAGATTTATAAACTAGCAATCTTTCCAGATACAATTCTATATACTGGAAATACAAATATAAAAGTCGACTTCTCTATCCTAATTAAGGTTATAGTAAGTAAACACAATTAAAGTACAATGTAATAGTTGTTTATGTTGAGGGTATTTTCATGTAAGAATGAAACATAGGGAAAGACATATTGAGGTCATGGAAGAATTCACGGGCTTTTACAGGGAAATGAATCATGTTTTCTGTATGATTCTGAGGTGGGAAATACCTATCAATACCGAGAAGGTTCACAGTCCATAATACACATAACTGTTCAAGAATGCCTTGGAATGTTTTGAGTTCCATGAAAGGGGAGATGTCTCAGAGAACGGTAATAATAAATAAGGGATATTTCAAGTGACATACAAATATCTGAGTAGTGATTCCACTAGGCTAGACAAAGATCACACTTCCTTTAAAATATTAGTTTCTGTGTTTACATAATGCTAATGTGTTGGGTCTGAAAGATTAGTCCACGCCATGAGCACTAACAAAAACATAGAAATTTGTGACGAGATCAGTAAGAAGCAGAAGGAAAATAGGGATGTACTCAATATTTTTGTTTTAGGCATTTTAAATATGAAGCAATTTTCTCATTTTGTAAAACTTTTTCATGGACTGGCAGCAAGCAGCTTTGAGGAATGAGAGCCTAGCAAAAAGGTCTGCAGGGTTGCAAGGCAGCAGACATTACTGCTTAATGAGCTACACAATTTTTTCTCTTTCAGCTCCTCTGGAAATCCAGGGTGTCCAACCCAGTGGCAGGTTAAAGCTTTGCCCTCATGCTCATTTCCATGAACTGAAGACGAAAAGGGGCAGATGAGGTGATATGCTTTGAAATAGGGAGACACAAGATTACTCATTCAGACAAGACACTGGGGACTTACTGGGATGCTTTAACTCTCATCACAAAGGCCTTAAGATCAGGAAATGATCTAACTGATTGGTCTTCACGTGACATTTTCTATTTCTTCAATTTCACTTTGGGACACAGTCTAAACTCCTCTCCACCACCTAACTGAAGCCAACTTCGTACAGTGAACACTTACACCTCATACATGCTTTCAGTCTGGTTTTCTGCCTCTTTCTTCATGAGGGTGTATTTTCATGCAGAAACTTTGTGTCACTTACTATATATTTATATTGACCTGTTGTGTATGAACTTTGCAGGCAAAAGAGAAAAGGTCTGGGGAAAGTCATTCTGTGTGTATTATTTGCAGATATATCCAGTGATGGAGAAAGAGGGCCGAACACGCCTGGCCCTCATAATCTGCAACAAAGAATTCCACTATCTTCATAATCGAAATGGTTCTGAACTTGACCTTTTGGAGATGCAAGATCTACTTGAAAACCTTGGCTACTCAGTGGTTATAGAAGAGAATCTCACAGCTCGGGGAACGGCTCCAGAGAGCAGAACAAGCTGCTTTTTTTTATTACTTTTCATTTTACATTTTTTTAATCTTTTAGATCGTTTTCAACCTCTTAATTGGCAGCTGCAAGAGCAAGATGTATGATGTTATAGGAATTATATTTTCTCCAGAATAGGATCCCCTGGATTTCAGCCTTCTCTAATGCACCATCTTATAGCATATGCATATGTGTATGTGTGTGTGTGTGTGTGTGTGTGTGTGTGTGTGTGTATTTAGAGAAATTCTACATAGCAGAGTTTTAGTGAAAATATTAGGTCTTTCTGATGTTCACAATCTGGGAGACAGCTACTACTTGATGGTCTGGGTATGACAAAAGCTCTGCACTCTGAAATGTCTGATACCTACAGAATTATCTTGTGAGATTTTTATAATGTCAATACTAAGTGTCTAAATGTAAAGGCAGGTATATGGGGAAAAATCACACACACACACACAAATATGTAATGAAACAGTTGTGTTTCTAGCTCTGTTTTGCATAACTTTAGACAGACCATTTTAAACTAACTTTCTGCTGCTCCATAGTGAAGGAATTTCGTATTTTAATATTTGTCAATTTTGTCTTTTAAATAAAACTTACAGGAACACCATTGTTAGACAGATTAAAGCAAAGCGGCCCCTATTGGTGTCCTGTCGTCTCACTTGGCCTCATTTTATTCCATCTCCCAGCATCTTCAGAAACCTAAGGTTTTACTGAAAACCACTCGACAAGATACTACATAAAAACCCTACTAGTTTTAATACTCTATACGGTTAAACTTTCTAGTTTTATGTCAGAACACTATTTATCTTATAATCCCATTCAGTCTAAACCATCTGATTCTTTAGTACTGGCTCATTTTTGTGAACCCCACCTACTATTTGAGTACAAACTACATGCATGTGGAGACTTCCTTGATAGTGACTCAAGGGTCTCTTTCAGGAAATGGCAACAGCCCTAAGGCAGTTTGCTGCTCGCCCAGAGCACCAGTCCTCGGACAGCACATTCCTGGTGTTGATGTCACATGGCATCCTGAATGGAATCTGTGGAACTAAGCACTGGGATCAAGAGCCAGATGTTCTTCACGATGACACCATCTTCGAAATTTTCAACAACCGTAACTGCTGGAGTCTGAGAGACAAACCCAAGGTCATCATCACGCAAGCCTGCCGAGGCAGTGAGTCTCCAATTAGAAAGATATAAATCTTGATTTTGTGACCCCAGGAGTGGCTGTGCACTTTTAAAATTACCTTTATGTTTATACTTCACTTTCCTAGGGATAAGCAAGATAAACAACATTTCAGTACTATTCCTAGGTCCAGTGCACTTTGAAATTGTATTAAGTCCATACCGTTTTTTAAAGAAACTGTAAGTAGAATAATCAGAAACATCCCAATCATCTGGGACAATGTTGTCAACATGGTTGTTCTAAACTCAAGTGGGCTCTGTTATGTTCCTGGTAAGTGAGGCAGTATTTCTAGTAGTAAGGTACTTGCATTTTTAAGTAATGCCATGAGAAAATGTACTAAAGTAAAGGTATTATGGTAAAAGAGACAGTATTGTGTATGCGTATGCGTATGCATATGTGTATATGTGTGTATGTATATGCATATGTGTATGTGTGTGTACATGTATGTGTGCGTATGTGCATGGGCATGTGTGTGCATATGTGTTTGTGTTTGCATATGTATATGTGTATTTATAAATACCTCATGTTTCATAAGACATAATGTCTCTCCCAGATGGTGCTGGGATTGTTTGGTTCACCACTGACAGCGGAAAAGCCAGTGCAGATACACATGGTCAGCTCTTGCAAAGTAACATCTGCAATGATGCTGTCACAAAGGCTCATGTGGAAAAGGACTTCATTGCTTTCAAATCTTCCACACCACGTAAGTGATTTCAGAGATAATAGTTTCTAGATTTCTTTGTAGGTTTCTAGATAGTCGACTTGGCTATGATTATATCTTATCACTGATAAGAGCATTTCTTCTCTAATTACTAGGATATTTTAGGTGGAGAAAAGATTTAAAATGCTGAGACTTTCATAATTAGAAAGCTATAAATCTTGATTTGGGAAGAAATGTTCAAACTTAACAGGACTTTGGAAGGACTTTGGTGAGCATCCAGACCTGGAATAATCTAACTACAAAAAGTGAGGTGTTACCTGATTTTGTTTTTTGAATGTAGCAATGGCAGAGAAAGGTATCATTTTCTCACAGTGTAGCTCCACAGTCACTTACCAGCAATTAAAGAAGCCAACCACTGAAACCATTGTGCTTGTTTCACACATCCCAGTAACTCTTGACCTATTATTATTAATCTAGTTTCAGGAAACTAGTTAACATTTAAATGCCTAAATGTTAACTAATTTTGGATAATGAAGTCAATGAATAAAAAATCAGTCCTTTGGCTAGAAAGTCACAATGTAATGTAAAAATAGAGAATATTCTTGACCACTCATGGTCACAATTGCAGATCTCTTTAACAATCATCCACAGTATTATTCTATCAATGATTTGGATAACAGGAGCAATTTTATATACTCCTTTGCACGGTTCACAGTTCTAAATGCTCTATTTTATAGATTTCAAATTTTAATGAACATAGAAATCACTCGATTTCTTGTTCAGTAGTTTGCTTATGCAGTAGATTTCTTATTCAGTAAATCTGGGGTGGGGCCTGACTTTCTGCCTTTCTTAAAAGCTTTGTTGTGATTAGGGCTGTTGTTTGTGGCTGCATGTGAACCTGAGGGGCTAGAGGACATTCTGAGTCCAGCCTGGGGAATAAATAACTAAAGTGGCTTCCCTTTGTCATGTATTCGAGTTTTAATGAGATTTTATTTGAAAAATAAGTTCTACACTTACAGCTGTTAAAGGAAGTTAAAGAGGTATATAAGGCCTGGTACAAATTCTGAAAGTATACTTAATTTATTTGGGGAAATACAATACAATATGCAAAATCCTTCCTTCCTTCCTTCCTTCCTTCCTTCCTTCCTTCCTTCCTTCCTTCCTTCCTTCCTTCCTT